>NC_142831.1:0-172998 GCF_057945365.1 Rhopilema esculentum
CTATGCAAGATACTGAAATATAAATTCAACAGATTATTCTTGAGGGTACGGCAAGTTCAAATATGGTCAGCAATTGTCAAAAAAATATTTGGTTCATGTTTTATTCAAAATTGAAATGTTAGTTTTCAATTTGCAGCTTGAAAAAATTCCTCAAAAACTTTGTAATTTCAAACTTTCAGCGGCATTAGAGAACTCGAAAGTGTTTTTAAATGTCCCAAAAACTTGTTTTTCTGGTGTGGTTTACTTTCTAATTGAAATTTTTGTTTTCTTCTAGTTTCTTAGTTTCATAGTTTTTTGTAAAATCTCAACCGTAGAAAGTAAACCCTTAGATTTCTGATTTTGTATATGAAACAAAAAATCTTGATTTATCTTTGTATGAATGCAATTTTCTCTAAAACTATGCAAGATACTGAAACGAAAATTCAGCAAATTATTCTTGAATTCTACGGCGAGTTCAAATATTGTCAGCAATTACCAACAAATTATTTTGTTCATGTTTTATTTACAATTTAAATGTTAGTTTTCAATTTGCAGCTTGAAAAAATTCCTCAAAAACTTTGTAATTTCAAACTTTCAGCGGCATTAGAGAACTCAAAAGTGTTTTTAAATGTCCAAAAAACTTGTTTTTCTGGTGTGGTTGACTTTCTAATTGATAATTGTGACTTTTTCTAGTTGCTTAGTTTTATAGTTTTTTGTGAAATCTCAACCGTACAAAGTAAAACCTTAGATTTCTGTTTTTGTATATGAAACAAAAAATCTTGATTTATCTTTGTATGGATGCAATTTTCTCTGAAACTGTGCAAGATACTGAATCCAAAATTTAACAGATTATTCTTGAAGGTACGGCGAGTTCAAATATGGTCAGCAATTCAAACAAAATATTTTGTTCATGTTTTATTCAAAATTGAAATGTTAGTTTTCAATTTGCAGCTTGAAAAAATTCCTTAAAAACTTTGTAATTTCAAACTTTCAGCGGCATTAGAGAACTCGAAAGTGTTTTTGAATGTTCCAAAAACTTGTTTTTCTGGTGTGGTTTACTTTCTAATTGATAATTTTGTTTTCTTCTAGTTTCTTAGTTTCACAGTTTTTTTGTAAAATCTCAACCGTAGAAAGTGAACCCTTAGATTTCTGATTTTATATATGAAACAAAAAATCTTGATTTATCTTTGTATGAATGTAATTTTCTCTAAAACTATGCAAGATACTGAAACGAAAATTCAACAGATTATTCTTGAAGGTACGGCGAGTTCAAATATTGTCAGCAATTACCAACAAAATATTTGGTTCATGTGTTATTCACAATTGAAATGTTAGTTTTCAATTTGCAGCTTGAAAAAATTCCTCAAAAACTTTGTAATTTCAAATTTTCAGCGGCATTAGAGAAATCAAAAGTGTCTTTAAATGTCCCAAAAACTTGTTTTTCTGGTGTGGTTGACTTTCCAATTGATAATTCTGACTTTTTCTAGTTGCTTAGTTTCATAGTTTTTTGTAAAATCTCAACCGTACAAAGTAAACCCTTAGATTTCTGTTTTTGTATATGAAACAAAAAATCTTGATTTATCTTTGTATGAATATAATTTTCTCTGAAACTATGCAAGATACTGAAATATAAATTCAACAGATTATTCTTGAGGGTACGGCAAGTTCAAATATGGTCAGCAATTGTCAAAAAAATATTTGGTTCATGTTTTATTCAAAATTGAAATGTTAGTTTTCAATTTGCAGCTTGAAAAAATTCCTCAAAAACTTTGTAATTTCAAACTTTCAGCGGCATTAGAGAACTCGAAAGTGTTTTTAAATGTCCCAAAAACTTGTTTTTCTGGTGTGGTTTACTTTCTAATTGAAATTTTTGTTTTCTTCTAGTTTCTTAGTTTCATAGTTTTTTGTAAAATCTCAACCGTAGAAAGTAAACCCTTAGATTTCTGATTTTGTATATGAAACAAAAAATCTTGATTTATCTTTGTATGAATGCAATTTTCTCTAAAACTATGCAAGATACTGAAACGAAAATTCAGCAAATTATTCTTGAATTCTACGGCGAGTTCAAATATTGTCAGCAATTACCAACAAATTATTTTGTTCATGTTTTATTTACAATTTAAATGTTAGTTTTCAATTTGCAGCTTGAAAAAATTCCTCAAAAACTTTGTAATTTCAAACTTTCAGCGGCATTAGAGAACTCAAAAGTGTTTTTAAATGTCCAAAAAACTTGTTTTTCTGGTGTGGTTGACTTTCTAATTGATAATTGTGACTTTTTCTAGTTGCTTAGTTTCATAGTTTTTTGTGAAATCTCAACCGTACAAAGTAAAACCTTAGATTTCTGTTTTTGTATATGAAACAAAAAATCTTGATTTATCTTTGTATGGATGCAATTTTCTCTGAAACTGTGCAAGATACTGAATCCAAAATTTAACAGATTATTCTTGAAGGTACGGCGAGTTCAAATATGGTCAGCAATTCAAACAAAATATTTTGTTCATGTTTTATTCACAATTTAAATGTTAGTTTTCAATTTGCAGCTTGAAAAAATTCCTAAAAAACTTTGTAATTTCAAACTTTCAGCGGCATTATAGAACTCAAAAGTGTTTTTAAATGTCCCAAAAACTTGTTTTTCTGGTGTGGTTTACTTTCTAATTGATAATTTTGACTTCTTCTAGTTTCTTATTTTCACAATTTTTTGTAAAATCTCAACCATACAAAGTAAACCCTTAGATTTCTGATTTTGGATATGAAACAAAAAATCTTGATTTATCTTTGTATGAATGCAATTTTCTCTGAAACTATGCAAGATACTGAAACGAAAATTCAACAGTTTAATTTGAAGGTACGGCGAGTTTAAATAAAGTCGGCAATAGTGAACAAAATATTTGGTTCATGTTTTATTCAAAATTGAAATGTTAGTTTTCAATTTGCAGCTTGAAAAAATTCCTCAAAAACTTTGTAATTTCAAACTTTCAGCGGCATTAGAGAACTCAAAAATGTTTTTAAATGTCCCAAAAACTTGTTTTTCTGGTGTGGTTTACTTTCTAATTGATAATTTTGACTTCTTCTAGTTTCTTATTTTCACAATTTTTTGTAAAATCTCAACCATACAAAGTAAACCCTTAGATTTCTGATTTTGTATATGAAACAAAAAATCTTGATTTATCTTTGAATGAATGCAATTTTCTCTGAAACAATGCACGATACTGAAACACAAATTCAACAGATTATTCTTGAAGGTACGGTGAGTTCAAATATGGTCAGGAATTGTCAAAAAACTATTTGGTTCATGTTTTATTCACAATTGAGATGTTAGTTTTCAATTTGCAGCTTGAAAATATTCCTCAAAAACTTTGTAATTTCAAACTTTCAGCGGCATTATAGAACTCAAAAGTGTTTTTAAATGTCCCAAAAACTTGTTTTTCTGGTGTGGTTTACTTTCTAATTGATAATTTTGACTTCTTCTGGTTTCTTATTTTCACAATTTTTTGTAAAATCTCAACCATACAAAGTAAACCCTTAGATTTCTGATTTTGTATATGAAACAAAAAATCTTGATTTATCTTTGTATGAATGCAATTTTCTCTGAAACTATGCAAGATACTGAAACGAAAATTCAACAGTTTATTCTTGAAGGTACGGCGAGTTTAAATAAAGTCGGCAATTGTGAACAAAATATTTGGTTCATGTTTTATTCAAAATTGAAATGTTAGTTTTCAATTTGCAGCTTGAAAAAAGTCCTCAAAAACTTTGTAATTTCAAACTTTCAGCGGCATTAGAGAACTCAAAAGTGTTTTTAAATGTCCCAAAAACTTGTTTTTCTGCTGTGGTTTACTTTTTAATTGATAATTTTGACTTCTTCTAGTTTCTTAGTTTCATAGTTTTTTGTAAAATCTCAACCGTACAAAGTAAACCCTTAGATTTCTGTTTTTGTATATGAAACAAAAAATCTTGATTTATCTTTGTATGAATGCAATTTTCTCTGAAACTATGCAAGATACTGAAACACAAATGCAACAGATTATTCTTGAAGGTACGGCAAGTTCAAATATGGTCAGCAATTGTCAACAAAATATTTGGTTCATGTTTTATTCAAAATTGAAATGTTAGTTTTCAATTTGCAGCTTGAAAAAAGTCCTCAAAAACTTTGTAATTTCAAACTTTCAGCGGCATTAGAGAACTCAAAAGTGTTTTTAAATGTCCCAAAAACTTGTTTTTCTGCTGTGGTTTACTTTTTAATTGATAATTTTGACTTCTTCTAGTTTCTTAGTTTCATAGTTTTTTGTAAAATCTCAACCGTACAAAGTAAACCCTTAGATTTCTGTTTTTGTATATGAAACAAAAAATCTTGATTTATCTTTGTATGAATGCAATTTTCTCTGAAACTATGCAAGATACTGAAACACAAATGCAACAGATTATTCTTGAAGGTACGGCAAGTTCAAATATGGTCAGCAATTGTCAACAAAATATTTGGTTCATGTTTTATTCAAAATTGAAATGTTAGTTCTCAATTTGCAGCTTGAAAAAATTCCTTAAAAACTTTGTAATTTCAAACTTTCAGCGGCATTAGAGAACTCAAAAGTGTTTTTAAATGTCCCAAAAACTTGTTTTTCTGGTGTGGTTTACTTT
Source organism: Rhopilema esculentum (assembly GCF_057945365.1). Classification (NCBI taxonomy): domain Eukaryota; kingdom Metazoa; phylum Cnidaria; class Scyphozoa; order Rhizostomeae; family Rhizostomatidae; genus Rhopilema; species Rhopilema esculentum. Next base: position 4,615 of record NC_142831.1, read on the forward strand.
CTAATTGATAATTGTGACTTCTTCTAGTTTCTTATTTTCATAGTTTTTTGTAAAATCTCAACCATACAAAGTAAACCCTTAGATTTCTGATTTTGTATATGAAACAAAAAATCTTGATTTATCTTTGTATGAATGCAATTTTCTATCAAACTATGCAAGATACTGAAACGAAAATTCAACAGATTATTCTTGAAGGTACGGTGAGTTCAAATATGGTCAGGAATTGCTAACAAAATATTTGGTTCATGTTTTATACACAATTTTAATGTTAGTTTTCAATTTGCAGCTTGACAAAATTCCTAAAAAACTTTGTAATTTCAAACTTTCAGCGGCATTAGAGAACTCGAAAGTGTTTTTAAATGTCTCAAAAACCTATTTTTCTCGTGTGGTTGACGTTGTAATTGATAATTTGGACTTTTTCTAGTTCCTTAGTTTCATAGTTTTTTGTAAAATCTCAACCGTACAAAGAAAACGCTTAAAATTCTGATTTTGTATATGAAACAGAAAATCTTGATTTATCTTTGTATGAATGCAATTTTCTCTGAAACTATGCAAGATACTGAAACGAAAATTCAACAGACTATTCTTGAAGGTACGGCAAGTTCAGATATGGCCAGCAATTGTCAACACAGTATTTGGTTCATGATTTATTCACAATTTAAATGTTAGTTTTCGATTTGTAGCTTGAAAAAATTCCTCAAAAACTTTGTAATTTCAAACTTTCAGCGGCATTATAGAACTCAAAAGTGTTTTTAAATTTCCCAAAAACTTATTTTTCTGGTGTGGTTGACTTTCTAATTGATAATTTTGACTTTTTCTAGTTCTTCAGTTTCAAAGTTTTTTGTAAAATCTCAACCGTACAAAGTAAACCCTTAGATTTCTGATTTTGTATATGAAACAAAAAATCTTGATTTATCTTTGTATGAATGCAATTTTCTCTCAAACTATGCAAGATACTGAAACGAAAATTCAACAGATTATTCTTGAAGGTACGGCGAGTTCAAATATGGTCAGGAATTGTCAAAAAACTATTTGGTTCATGTTTTATTCACAATTGAGATGTTAGTTTTCAATTTGCAGCTTGAAAATATTCCTCAAAAACTTTGTAATTTCAAACTTTCAGCGGCATTATAGAACTCAAAAGTGTTTTTAAATTTCCCAAAAACTTATTTTTCTGGTGTGGTTTACTTTCTAATTGATAATTTTGACTTTTTCTAGTTCCTCAGTTTCAAAGTTTTTTGTAAAATCTCAACCGTACAAAGAAAACCCTTAGATTTCTGATTTTGTATATGAAACAAAAAATCTTGATTTATCTTTGTATGAATGCAATTTTCTCTGAAACTCTGCAAGATACTGAAACGAAAATTCAACAGATTATTCTTGAAGGAACGGCAAGTTCAGGTATGGCCAGCAATTGTCAACACAATATTTGGTTCATGTTTTATTCACAATTTAAATGTTAGTTTTCGATTTGTAGCTTGAAAAAATTCCTCAAAAACTTTGTAATTTCAAACTTTCAGCGGCATTATAGAACTCAAAAGTGTTTTTAAATTTCCCAAAAACTTATTTTTCTGGTGTGGTTGACTTTCTAATTGATAATTTTGACTTTTTCTAGTTCCTCAGTTTCAAAGTTTTTTGTAAAATCTCAACCGTACAAAGTAAACCCTTAGATTTCTGATTTTGTATATGAAACAAAAAATCTTGATTTATCTTTGTATGAATGCAATTTTCTCTCAAACTATGCAAGATACTGAAACGAAAATTCAACAGATTATTCTTGAAGGTACGGCAAGTTCAGATATGGCCAGCAATTGTCAACACAATATTTGGTTCATGATTTATTCACAATTTAAATGTTAGTTTTCGATTTGTAGCTTGAAAAAATTCCTCAAAAACTTTGTAATTTCAAACTTTCAGCGGCATTATAGAACTCAAAAGTGTTTTTAAATTTCCCAAAAACTTATTTTTCTGGTGTGGTTGACTTTCTAATTGATAATTTTGACTTTTTCTAGTTCCTCAGTTTCAAAGTTTTTTGTAAAATCTCAACCGTACAAAGTAAACCCTTAGATTTCTGATTTTGTATATGAAACAAAAAATCTTGATTTATCTTTGTATGAATGCAATTTTCTCTCAAACTATGCAAGATACTGAAACGAAAATTCAACAGATTATTCTTGAAGGTACGGCGAGTTCAAATATGGTCAGGAATTGTCAAAAAACTATTTGGTTCATGTTTTATTCACAATTGAGATGTTAGTTTTCAATTTGCAGCTTGAAAATATTCCTCAAAAACTTTGTAATTTCAAACTTTCAGCGGCATTATAGAACTCAAAAGTGTTTTTAAATTTCCCAAAAACTTATTTTTCTGGTGTGGTTGACTTTCTAATTGATAATTTTGACTTTTTCTAGTTCCTCAGTTTCAAAGTTTTTTGTAAAATCTCAACCGTACAAAGAAAACCCTTAGATTTCTGATTTTGTATATGAAACAAAAAATCTTGATTTATCTTTGTATGAATGCAATTTTCTCTCAAACTATGCAAGATACTGAAACGAAAATTCAACAGATTATTCTTGAAGGTACGGCGAGATCAAATATGGTCAGGAATTGTCAAAAAACTATTCGGTTCATGTTTTATTCACAATTGAGATGTTAGTTTTCAATTTGCAGCTTGAAAATATTCCTCAAAAACTTTGTAATTTCAAACTTTCAGCGGCATTATAGAACTCAAAAGTGTTTTTAAATTTCCCAAAAACTTATTTTTCTGGTGTGGTTGACTTTCTAATTGATAATTTTGACTTTTTCTAGTTCCTCAGTTTCAAAGTTTTTTGTAAAATCTCAACCGTACAAAGAAAACCCTTAGATTTCTGATTTTGTATATGAAACAAAAAATCTTGATTTATCTTTGTATGAATGCAATTTTCTCTGAAACTATGCAAGATACTGAAACGAAAATTCAACAGATTATTCTTGAAGGTACGGCGAGATCAAATATGGTCAGGAATTGTCAAAAAACTATTCGGTTCATGTTTTATTCACAATTGAGATGTTAGTTTTCAATTTGCAGCTTGAAAATATTCCTCAAAAACTTTGTAATTTCAAACTTTCAGCGGCATTATAGAACTCAAAAGTGTTTTTAAATTTCCCAAAAACTTATTTTTCTGGTGTGGTTGACTTTCTAATTGATAATTTTGACTTTTTCTAGTTCCTCAGTTTCAAAGTTTTTTGTAAAATCTCAACCGTACAAAGAAAACCCTTAGATTTCTGATTTTGTATATGAAACAAAAAATCTTGATTTATCTTTGTATGAATGCAATTTTCTCTCAAACTATGCAAGATACTGAAACGAAAATTCAACAGATTATTCTTGAAGGTACGGCGAGATCAAATATGGTCAGGAATTGTCAAAAAACTATTCGGTTCATGTTTTATTCACAATTGAGATGTTAGTTTTCAATTTGCAGCTTGAAAATATTCCTCAAAAACTTTGTAATTTCAAACTTTCAGCGGCATTATAGAACTCAAAAGTGTTTTTAAATTTCCCAAAAACTTATTTTTCTGGTGTGGTTGACTTTCTAATTGATAATTTTGACTTTTTCTAGTTCCTCAGTTTCAAAGTTTTTTGTAAAATCTCAACCGTACAAAGAAAACCCTTAGATTTCTGATTTTGTATATGAAACAAAAAATCTTGATTTATCTTTGTATGAATGCAATTTTCTCTGAAACTATGCAAGATACTGAAACGAAAATTCAACAGATTATTCTTGAAGGAACGGCAAGTTCAGGTATGGCCAGCAATTGTCAACACAATATTTGGTTCATGTTTTATTCACAATTGAGATGTTAGTTTTCAATTTGCAGCTTGAAAATATTCCTCAAAAACTTTGTTATTTCAAACTTTCAGCGGCATTATAGAACTCAAAAGTGTTTTTAAATTTCCCAAAAACTTATTTTTCTGGTGTGGTTGACTTTCTAATTGATAATTTTGACTTTTTCTAGTTCCTCAGTTTCAAAGTTTTTTGTAAAATCTCAACCGTACAAAGAAAACCCTTAGATTTCTGATTTTGTATATGAAACAAAAAATCTTGATTTATCTTTGTATGAATGCAATTTTCTCTGAAACTATGCAAGATACTGAAACGAAAATTCAACAGATTATTCTTGAAGGAACGGCAAGTTCAGGTATGGCCAGCAATTGTCAACACAATATTTGGTTCATGTTTTATTCACAATTGAGATGTTAGTTTTCAATTTGCAGCTTGAAAATATTCCTCAAAAACTTTGTTATTTCAAACTTTCAGCGGCATTATAGAACTCAAAAGTGTTTTTAAATTTCCCAAAAACTTGTTTTTATGGTGTGGTTGACTTTCTAATTGATAATTGTGACTTTTTCTAGTTCCTCAGTTTCAAAGTTTTTTGTAAAATCTCAACCGTACAAAGAAAACGCTTAAATTTCTGATTTTGTATATGAAACAAAAAATCTTGATTTATCTTTGTATGAATGCAATTTTCTCTGAAACCATGCAAGATACTGAAACGAAAATTCAACAGATTATTCTTGAAGGAACGGCAAGTTCAGGTATGGCCAGCAATTGTCAACACAATATTTGGTTCATGATTTATTCACAATTTAAATGTTAGTTTTCTATATGCAGATTAAAAAATTTCCTTAAAAACTTTGTAATTGCAAACTTTCTGCAGTATTAGAGAACTCAAAAGTGTTTTTAAATGTCCCAAAAACTTGTTTTTCTGGTGTTGTTGACTTTCTAATTGATAATTTTGACTTTTTCTAGTTCCTTAGTTTCACAGTTTTTTTGTAAAATCTAAACCGTACAAAGTAAACCCTTAGATTTCTGATTTTGTATATGAAACAAAAAATCTTGATTTTTCTTTGTATGAATGCAATTTTCTCTGAAACTATGTAAGATACTGAAAGGAAACTTCAGTAGATCATTCTTGAAGGTACGGCGAGTTCTAGTATGGTCAGCAATTGTCAACACAATATTTGGTTCATGTTTTATTCACAATTTAAATGTTAGTTTTCGATTTGTAGCTTGAAAAAATTCCTCAAAAACTTTGTAATTTCAAACTTTCAGCGGCATTATAGAACTCAAAACTGTTTTTAAATTTCCCAAAAACTTATTTTTCTGGTGTGGTTGACTTTCTAATTGATAATTTCGACTTTTTCTAGTTCCTTAGTTTCATAGTTTTTTGTAAAATCTCAACTTTACAAAGAAAACCCTTAGATTTCTGATTTTGTATATGAAACAAAAAATTTTGATTTATCTTTGTATGAATGCAACTTTCTCTGAAACTATGCACGATACTGAAACGAAAATTCAACAGATTATTCTTTAAGGAACGGCAAGTTCAAATATGGTCAGCAATTGTCAAAAAAATATTTGGTTCATGTTTTATTTACAATTGAGATGTTAGTTTTCTATATGCAGATTAAAAAATTTCCTTAAAAACTTTGTAATTGCAAACTTTCAGCGGTATTAGAGAACTCAAAAGTGTTTTCAAATGTCCCAAAAACTTGTTTTTCTGGTGTTGTTGATTTTCTAATTGATAATTTTGACTTTTTCTAGTTCCTTAGTTTCACAGTTTTTTTGTAAAATCTCAACCGTACAAAGTAAACCCTTAGATTTCTGATTTTGTATATGAAACAAAAAATCTTGATTTTTCTTTGTATGAATGCCATTTTCTCTGAAACTATGTAAGATACTGAAAGGAAACTTCAGTAGATTATTCTTGAAGGTACGGCGAGTTCAAGTATGGTCAGCAATTGTCAACACAATATTTGGTTCATGTTTTATTCACAATTTAAATGTTAGTTTTCGATTTGTAGCTTGAAAAAATTCCTCAAAAACTTTGTAATTTCAAACTTACAGCGGCATTATAGAACTCAAAAGTGTTTTTAAATTTCCCAAAAACTTAGGATTCTGGTGTGGTTGACTTTCTAATTGATAATTTCGACTTTTTCTAGTTCCTTAGTTTCATAGTTTTTTGTAAAATCTCAACCGTACAAAGTAAACCCTTAGATTTCTGATTTTGTATATGAAACAAAAAATCTTGATTTATCTTTGTATGAATGCAATTTTCTCTCAAACTATGCAAGATACTGAAACGAAAATTCAACAGATTATTCTTGAAGGTACGGCAAGTTCAGATATGGCCAGCAATTGTCAACACAATATTTGGTTCATGATTTATTCACAATTTAAATGTTAGTTTTCGATTTGTAGCTTGAAAAAATTCCTCAAAAACTTTGTAATTTCAAACTTTCAGCGGCATTATAGAACTCAAAAGTGTTTTTAAATTTCCCAAAAACTTATTTTTCTGGTGTGGTTGACTTTCTAATTGATAATTTTGACTTTTTCTAGTTCCTCAGTTTCAAAGTTTTTTGTAAAATCTCAACCGTACAAAGTAAACCCTTAGATTTCTGATTTTGTATATGAAACAAAAAATCTTGATTTATCTTTGTATGAATGCAATTTTCTCTCAAACTATGCAAGATACTGAAACGAAAATTCAACAGATTATTCTTGAAGGTACGGCGAGTTCAAATATGGTCAGGAATTGTCAAAAAACTATTCGGTTCATGTTTTATTCACAATTGAGATGTTAGTTTTCAATTTGCAGCTTGAAAATATTCCTCAAAAACTTTGTAATTTCAAACTTTCAGCGGCATTATAGAACTCAAAAGTATTCTTAAATTTCCCAAAAACTTATTTTTCTGGTGTGGTTGACTTTCTAATTGATACTTTCGACTTTTTCTAATTCCTTAGTTTCATACTTTTTTGTAAAATCTCAACTTTACAAAGAAAACCCTTAGATTTCTGATTTTGTATATGAAACAAAAAATTTTGATTTATCTTTGTATGAATGCAATTTTCTCTGAAACTATGCAAGATACTGAAACATAAATTCAACAGATCATTCTTAAAGGAACGGCAAGTTCAAAAATGGTCAGCAATTGTCAAAAAAATATTTGGTTCATGTTTTATTCACAATTGAGATGTTAGTTGTCTATTTGCAGCTTAAAAAATTTCCTAAAAAACTTTGTAATTTCAAACTTTCAGCGGTATTAGAGAACTCAAAAGTGTTTTTAAATGTCCCAAAAACTTGTTTTTCTGGTGTTTTTGACTTTCTAATTGATCATTTTGACTTTTTCTAGTTCCTTAGTTTCATAGTTTTTTGTAAAATCTAAACCGTACAAAGTAAACCCTTAGATTTCTTTTTATTGTATGTGAAACAAAAAATCTTGATTTATCTTTGTATGAATGCAATTTTCTCTGAAACTATGCAAGATACTGAAACGAAAATTTAACAGATCATTCTTGAAGGTACAGCAAAGTCAAATATTGTCAGCAATTGTCAACAAAATATTTGGTTCATGTTTTATTCACAATTTAAATGTTAGTTTTCAATTTGCAGCTTGAAAAAATTCCTCAAAAACTTTGTAATTTCAAACTTTCAGCGGCATTATAGAACTCAAAAGTATTCTTAAATTTCCCAAAAACTTATTTTTCTGGTGTGGTTGACTTTCTAATTGATAATTTCGACTTTTTCTAATTCCTTAGTTTCATAGTTTTTTGTAAAATCTCAACTTTACAAAGAAAACCCTTAGATTTCTGATTTTGTATATGAAACAAAAAATTTTGATTTATCTTTGTATGAATGCAATTTTCTCTGAAACTATGCAAGATACTAAAACGAAAATACATCAGATTATTCTTAAAGGAACGGCAAGTTCAAAAATGGTCAGCAATTGTCAAAAAAATATTTGGTTCATGTTTTATTCACAATTGAGATGTTAGTTTTCTATTGGCAGCTTAAAAAATTTCCTAAAAAACTTTGTAATTTCAAACTTTCAGCGGTATTAGAGAACTCAAAAGTGTTTTTAAATGTCCCAAAAACTTGTTTTTCTGGTGTTTTTGACTTTCTAATTGATAATTTTGACTTTTTCTAGTTCCTTAGTTTCATAGTTTTTTGTAAAATCTCAAAAGTACAAAGTAAACCCTTAGATTTCTGATTTTGTATATGAAACAAAAAATGTAATTTTTTTTTGTATGAATGCAATTTTCTCTGAAACTATGCAAGATACTAAAACGAGAATACATCAGATTATTCTTAAAGGAATGGCAAGTTCAAAAATGGTCAGCAATTTTCAACAAAATATTTGGTTCATGTTTTATTTACAATTGAAATGTTAGTTTTCAATTTGCAGCTTGAAAAAATTCCTCAAAAACTTTGTAATTTCAAACTTTCAGCGGCATTATAGAACTCAAAAGTGTTCTTAAATTTCCCAGAAACTTATTTTTCTGGTGTGGTTGACTTTCTAATTGATAATTTTGACTTTTTCTAATTCCTTAGTTTCATAGTTTTTTGTAAAATTTCAACTTTACAAAGAAAACCCTTAGATTTCTTTTTATTGTATGTGAAACAAAAAATCTTGATTTATCTTTGTATGAATGCAATTTTCTCTGAAACTATGCAAGATACTGAAAAGAAAATTTAACAGATCATTCTTGAAGGTACAGCAAAGTCAAATATTGTCAGCAATTGTCAACAAAATATTTGGTTCATGTTTTATTCACAATTTAAATGTTAGTTTTCAATTTGCAGCTTGAAAAAATTCCTCAAAAACTTTGTAATTTCAAACTTTCAGCGGCATTATAGAACTCAAAAGTATTCTTAAATTTCCCAAAAACTTATTTTTCTGGTGTGGTTGACTTTCTAATTGATAATTTCGACTTTTTCTAATTCCTTAGTTTCATTGTTTTTTGTAAAATCTCAACTTTACAAAGAAAACCCTTAGATTTCTGATTTTGTATATGAAACAAAAAATTTTGATTTATCTTTGTATGAATGCAATTTTCTCTGAAACTATGCAAGATACTAAAACGAAAATACATCAGATTATTCTTAAAGGAACGGCAAGTTCAAAAATGGTCAGCAATTGTCAAAAAAATATTTGGTTCATGTTTTATTCACAATTGAAATGTTAGTTTTCAATTTGCAGCTTGAAAAAATTCCTCAAAAACTTTGTAATTTCAAACTTTCAGCGGCATTATAGAACTCAAAAGTATTCTTAAATTTCCCAAAAACTTATTTTTCTGGTGTGGTTGACTTTCTAATTGATAATTTCGACTTTTTCTAATTCCTTAGTTTCATAGTTTTTTGTAAAATCTCAACTTTACAAAGAAAACCCTTAGATTTCTGATTTTGTATATGAAACAAAAAATTTTGATTTATCTTTGTATGAATGCAATTTTCTCTGAAACTATGCAAGATACTAAAACGAAAATACATCAGATTATTCTTAAAGGAACGGCAAGTTCAAAAATGGTCAGCAATTGTCAAAAAAATATTTGGTTCATGTTTTATTCACAATTGAGATGTTAGTTTTCTATTGGCAGCTTAAAAAATTTCCTAAAAAACTTTGTAATTTCACACTTTCAGCGGTATTAGAGAACTCAAAAGTGTTTTTAAATGTCCCAAAAACTTGTTTTTCTGGTGTTTTTGACTTTCTAATTGATAATTTTGACTTTTTCTAGTTCCTTAGTTTCATAGTTTTTTGTAAAATCTCAAAAGTACAAAGTAAACCCTTAGATTTCTGATTTTGTATATGAAACAAAAAATGTAATTTTTTTTTGTATAAATGCAATTTTCTCTGAAACTATGCAAGATACTAAAACGAGAATACATCAGATTATTCTTAAAGGAACGGCAAGTTCAAAAATGGTCAGCAATTTTCAACAAAATATTTGGTTCATGTTTTATTTACAATTGAAATGTTAGTTTTCAATTTGCAGCTTGAAAAAATTCCTCAAAAACTTTGTAATTTCAAACTTTCAGCGGCATTATAGAACTCAAAAGTGTTCTAAAATTCCCAGAAACTTATTTTTCTGGTGTGGTTGACTTTCTAATTGATAATTTTGACTTTTTCTAATTCCTTAGTTTCATAGTTTTTTGTAAAATCTCAACTTTACAAAGAAAACCCTTAGATTTCTGATTTTGTATATCAAACAAAAAAATCTTGATTTATCTTTGTATGAATGCAATTTTCTCTCAAACTATTAAAGAGACTGAAACGAAAATTCAACAGATTATTCTTGAAGGTACAGCGAGTTCAAATATGGTCAGGAATTGCTAACAAAATATTTGGTTCATGTTTTATTCACAATTTTAATGTTAGTTTTCAATTTGCAGCTTGAAAAAATTCCTCAAAAACTTTGTAATTTCAAACTTTCAGCGGCATTAGAGAACTCAAAAGTGTTTTTAAATGTCCCAAAAACTTGTTTTTCTGGTGTGGTTGACTTTCTATTTGATAATTGTGACTTTTTCTAGTTCCTTAGTTTCAAAGTTTTTTGTAAAATCTCAACAGTACAAAGTGAAACCTTAGATTTCTGATCTTGTATAAGAAACAAAAAATCTTGATTTATCTTTGTATGAATGCAATTTTCTCTGACACTATGCAAAAGACTGAAACGAAAATTCAACAGATTATTTTTGAAGGTAAGGCAAGTTCACATATGGTCAGCAATTGTCAACAAAATATTTGGTTCATGTTTTATTCACAATTGAAATGTTAGTTTTCAATTTGCAGCTTGAAAAATTTCCTTAAAAATTTTCTAATTTCAAACTTTCAGCGGCATTAGAGAACTCAAAAGTGTTTTTAAATGTCCCAAAAACTTGTTTTTCTGGTGTGGTTGACTCTCTAATTGATAATTTTGACTTTTTCTAGTTTCTTAGTTTCATAGTTTTTTGTAAAATCTCAACCGTACAAAGTAAACCCTTAGATTTCTGTTTTTGTATATGAAACAAAAAATCTTTATTTACCTTTGTATGAATGCAATTTTCTCTGAAACTATGCAAGAGACTGAAACGAAAATTCAACAGATTATTCTTGAAGGTACGTCGAGTTCAAATATGGTCAGGAATTGCTAACAAAATATTTGGTTCATGTTTTATTCACAATTTTAATGTTAGTTTTCAATTTGCAGCTTGAAAAAATTCCTCAAAAACTTTGTAATTTCAAACTTTCAGCGGCATTAGAGAACTCAAAAGTGTTTTTAAATGTCCCAAAAACTTGTTTTTCTGGTGTGGTTGACTTTCTATTTGATAATTGTGACTTTTTCTAGTTCCTTAGTTTCATAGTTTTTTGTAAAATCTCAACCGTACAAAGTAAAACCTTAGATTTCTGATCTTGTATAAGAAACAAAAAATCTTTATTTATCTTTGTATGAATGCAATTTTCTCTGAAACTATACAAGATACTGAAACGAAAATTCAACAGATTATTCTTGAAGGAACGGCAAGTTCAAATATGGTCAGCAATTCTCAAACAAATATTTGGTTCATGTTTTATTCACAATTGAGATGTTAGTTTTCAATTTGCAGCTTGAAAAAATTCCTCAAAAACTTTGTAATTTCAAACTTTCAGCGGCATTAGAGAACTCAAAAGTGTTTTTAAATGTCCCAAAAACTTGTTTTTCTGGTGTGGTTGACTCTCTAATTGATAATTTTTGACTTTTTCTAGTTCCTTAGTTTCAAAGTTTTTTGTAAAATCTCAACCGTACAAAGTAAACCCTTAGATTTCTGTTTTTGTATATGAAACAAAAAATCTTTATTTACCTTTGTATGAATGCAATTTTCTCTGAAACTATGCAAAAAACTGAAACGAAAATTCAACAGATTATTTTTGAAGGTAAGGCAAGTTCAAATATGGTCAGCAATTGTCAACAAAATATTTGGTTCATGTTTTATTCACAATTGAAATGTTAGTTTTCAATTTGCAGCTTGAAAAATTTCCTTAAAAATTTTCTAATTTCAAACTTTCAGCGGCATTAGAGAACTCAAAAGTGTTTTTAAATGTCCCAAAAACTTGTTTTTCTGGTGTGGTTGACTTTCTATTTGATAATTGTGACTTTTTCTAGTTCCTTAGTTTCATAGTTTTTTGTAAAATCTCAACCGTACAAAGTAAAACCTTAGATTTCTGATCTTGTATAAGAAACAAAAAATCTTTATTTATCTTTGTATGAATGCAATTTTCTCTGAAACTATACAAGATACTGAAACGAAAATTCAACAGATTATTCTTGAAGGAACGGCAAGTTCAAATATGGTCAGCAATTCTCAAACAAATATTTGGTTCATGTTTTATTCACAATTGAGATGTTAGTTTTCAATTTGCAGCTTGAAAAAATTCCTCAAAAACTTTGTAATTTCAAACTTTCAGCGGCATTAGAGAACTCAAAAGTGTTTTTAAATGTCCCAAAAACTTGTTTTTCTGGTGTGGTTGACTCTCTAATTGATAATTTTGACTTTTTCTAGTTCCTTAGTTTCAAAGTTTTTTGTAAAATCTCAACCGTACAAAGTAAACCCTTAGATTTCTGTTTTTGTATATGAAACAAAAAATCTTTATTTACCTTTGTATGAATGCAATTTTCTCTGAAACTATGCAAAAAACTGAAACGAAAATTCAACAGATTATTTTTGAAGGTAAGGCAAGTTCAAATATGGTCAGCAATTGTCAACAAAATATTTGGTTCATGTTTTATTCACAATTGAAATGTTAGTTTTCAATTTGCAGCTTGAAAAATTTCCTTAAAAAATTTTCTAATTTCAAACTTTCAGCGGCATTAGAGAACTCAAAAGTGTTTTTAAATGTCCCAAAAACTTGTTTTTCTGGTGTGGTTGACTTTCTATTTGATAATTGTGACTTTTTCTAGTTCCTTAGTTTCATAGTTTTTTGTAAAATCTCAACCGTACAAAGTAAAACCTTAGATTTCTGATCTTGAATAAGAAACAAAAAATCTTTATTTACCTTTGTATGAATGCAATTTTCTCTGAAACTATACAAGATACTGAAACGAAAATTCAACAGATTATTCTTGAAGGAACGGCAAGTTCAAATATGGTCAGCAATTCTCAAACAAATATTTGGTTCATGTTTTATTCACAATTGAGATGTTAGTTTTCAATTTGCAGCTTGAAAAAATTCCTCAAAAACTTTGTAATTTCAAACTTTCAGCGGCATTAGAGAACTCAAAAGTGTTTTTAAATGTCCCAAAAACTTGTTTTTCTGGTGTGGTTGACTCTCTAATTGATAATTTTGACTTTTTCTAGTTCCTTAGTTTCAAAGTTTTTTGTAAAATCTCAACCGTACAAAGTAAACCCTTAGATTTCTGTTTTTGTATATGAAACAAAAAATCTTTATTTACCTTTGTATGAATGCAATTTTCTCTGAAACTATGCAAAAAACTGAAACGAAAATTCAACAGATTATTTTTGAAGGTAAGGCAAGTTCAAATATGGTCAGCAATTGTCAACAAAATATTTGGTTCATGTTTTATTCACAATTGAAATGTTAGTTTTCAATTTGCAGCTTGAAAAATTTCCTTAAAAATTTTCTAATTTCAAACTTTCAGCGGCATTAGAGAACTCAAAAGTGTTTTTAAATGTCCCAAAAACTTGTTTTTCTGGTGTGGTTGTCTCTCTAATTGATAATTTTGACTTTTTCTAGTTCCTTAGTTTCATAGTTTTTTGTAAAATCTCAACCGTACAAAGTAAACCCTTAGATTTCTGTTTTTGTATATGAAACAAAAAATCTTTATTTACCTTTGTATGAATGCAATTTTCTCTGAAACTATGCAAAAGACTGAAACGAAAATTCAACAGATTGTTTTTGAAGGTAAGGCAAGTTCAAATATGGTCAGCAATTGTCAACAAAATATTTGGTTCATGTTTTATTCACAATTGAAATGTTAGTTTTCAATTTGCAGCTTGAAAAATTTCCTTAAAAAGTTTCTAATTTCAAACTTTCAGCGGCATTAGAGAACTCAAAAGTGTTTTTAAATGTCCCAAAAACTTGTTTTTCTGGTGTGGTTGACTCTCTAATTGATAATTTTGACTTTTTCTAGTTCCTTAGTTTCATAGTTTTTTGTAAAATCTCAACCGTACAAAGTAAACCCTTAGATTTCTGTTTTTGTATATAAAACAAAAAATCTTTATTTATCTTTGTATGAATGCAATTTTCTCTGAAACTATACAAGATACTGAAACGAAAATTCAACAGATTATTCTTGAAGGAACGGCAAGTTCAAATATGGTCAGCAATTCTCAAACAAATATTTGGTTCATGTTTTATTCACAATTGAGATGTTAGTTTTCAATTTGCAGCTTGAAAAAATTCCTCAAAAACTTTGTAATTTCAAACTTTCAGCGGCATTAGAGAACTCAAAAGTGTTTTTAAATGTCCCAAAAACTTGTTTTTCTGGTGTGGTTGACTCTCTAATTGATAATTTTGACTTTTTCTAGTTCCTTAGTTTCAAAGTTTTTTGTAAAATCTCAACCGTACAAAGTAAACCCTTAGATTTCTGTTTTTGTATATGAAACAAAAAATCTTTATTTACCTTTGTATGAATGCAATTTTCTCTGAAACTATGCAAAAGACTGAAACGAAAATTCAACAGATTATTTTTGAAGGTAAGGCAAGTTCAAATATGGTCAGCAATTGTCAACAAAATATTTGGTTCATGTTTTATTCACAATTGAAATGTTAGTTTTCAATTTGCAGCTTGAAAAATTTCCTTAAAAATTTTCTAATTTCAAACTTTCAGCGGCATTAGAGAACTCAAAAGTGTTTTTAAATGTCCCAAAAACTTGTTTTTCTGGTGTGGTTGACTCTCTAATTGATAATTTTGACTTTTTCTAGTTCCTTAGTTTCATAGTTTTTTGTAAAATCTCAACCGTACAAAGTAAACCCTTAGATTTCTGTTTTTGTATATGAAACAAAAAATCTTTATTTACCTTTGTATGAATGCAATTTTCTCTGAAACTATGCAAGAGACTGAAACGAAAATTCAACAGATTATTCTTGAAGGTACCGCGAGTTCAAATATGGTCAGGAATTGCTAACAAAATATTTGGTTCATGTTTTATTCACAATTTTAATGTTAGTTTTCAATTTGCAGCTTGAAAAAATTCCTCAAAAACTTTGTAATTTCAAACTTTCAGCGGCATTAGAGAACTCAAAAGTGTTTTTTAATTGCCCAAAAACTTGTTTTTCTGGTGTGGTTGACTTTCTATTTGATAATTGTGACTTTTTTAGTTCCTTAGTTTCATAGTTTTTTGTAAAATCTCAACCGTACAAAGTAAAACCTTAGATTTCTGATCTTGTATAAGAAACAAAAAATCTTTATTTATCTTTGTATGAATGCAATTTTCTCTGAAACTATACAAGATACTGAAACGAAAATTCAACAGATTATTCTTGAAGGAACGGCAAGTTCAAATATGGTCAGCAATTCTCAAACAAATATTTGGTTCATGTTTTATTCACAATTGAGATGTTAGTTTTCAATTTGCAGCTTGAAAAAATTCCTCAAAAACTTCGTAATTTCAAACTTTCAGCGGCATTAGAGAACTCAAAAGTGTTTTTAAATGTCCCAAAAACTTGTTTTTCTGGTGTGGTTGACTCTCTAATTGATAATTTTGACTTTTTCTAGTTCCTTAGTTTCAAAGTTTTTTGTAAAATCTCAACCGTACAAAGTAAACCCTTAGATTTCTGTTTTTGTATATGAAACAAAAAATCTTTATTTACCTTTGTATGAATGCAATTTTCTCTGAAACTATGCAAAAGACTGAAACGAAAATTCAACAGATTATTTTTGAAGGTAAGGCAAGTTCAAATATGGTCAGCAATTGTCAACAAAATATTTGGTTCATGTTTTATTCACAATTGAAATGTTAGTTTTCAATTTGCAGCTTGAAAAATTTCCTTAAAAATTTTCTAATTTCAAACTTTCAGCGGCATTAGAGAACTCAAAAGTGTTTTTAAATGTCCAAAAAACTTGTTTTTCTAGTGTGGTTGACTCTCTAATTGATAATTTTGACTTTTTCTTGTTCCTTAGTTTCATAGTTTTTTGTAAAATCTCAACCGTACAAAGTAAACCCTTAGATTTCTGTTTTTGTATATGAAACAAAAAATCTTTATTTACCTTTGTATGAATGCAATTTTCTCTGAAACTATGCAAGAGACTGAAACGAAAATTCAACAGATTATTCTTGAAGGTACGGCGAGTTCAAATATGGTCAGGAATTGCTAACAAAATATTTGGTTCATGTTTTATTCACAATTTTAATGTTAGTTTTCAATTTGCAGCTTGAAAAAATTCCTCAAAAACTTTGTAATTACAAACTTTCAGCGGCATTAGAGAACTCAAAAGTGTTTTTAAATGTCCCAAAAACTTGTTTTTCTGGTGTGGTTGACTTTCTATTTGATAATTGTGACTTTTTTAGTTCCTTAGTTTCATAGTTTTTTGTAAAATCTCAACCGTACAAAGTAAAACCTTAGATTTCTGATCTTGTATAAGAAACAAAAAATCTTTATTTATCTTTGTATGAATGCAATTTTCTCTGAAACTATACAAGACACTGAAACGAAAATTCAACAGATTATTCTTGAAGGAACGGCAAGTTCAAATATGGTCAGCAATTCTCAAACAAATATTTGGTTCATGTTTTATTCACAACTGAGATGTTAGTTTTCAATTTGCAGCTTGAAAAAATTCCTCAAAAACTTTGTAATTTCAAACTTTCAGCGGCATTAGAGAACTCAAAAGTGTTTTTAAATGTCCCAAAAACTTGTTTTTCTGGTGTGGTTGACTCTCTAATTGATAATTTTGACTTTTTCTAGTTCCTTAATTTCAAAGTTTTTTGTAAAATCTCAACCGTACAAAGTAAACCCTTAGATTTCTGTTTTTGTATATGAAACAAAAAATCTTTATTTACCTTTGTATGAATGCAATTTTCTCTGAAACTATGCAAAAGACTGAAACGAAAATTCAACAGATTATTTTTGAAGGTAAGGCAAGTTCAAATATGGTCAGCAATTGTCAACAAAATATTTGGTTCATGTTTTATTCACAATTGAAATGTTAGTTTTCAATTTGCAGCTTGAAAAATTTCCTTAAAAATTTTCTAATTTCAAAATTTCAGCGGCATTAGAGAACTCAAAAGTGTTTTTAAATGTCCCAAAAACTTGTTTTTCTGGTGTGGTTGACTCTCTAATTGATAATTTTGACTTTTTCTAGTTCCTTAGTTTCATAGTTTTTTGTAAAATCTCAACCGTACAAAGTAAACCCTTAGATTTCTGTTTTTGTATATGAAACAAAAAATCTTTATTTACCTTTGTATGAATGCAATTTTCTCTGAAACTATGCAAAAGACTAAAACGAAAATTCAACAGATTATTTTTGAAGGTAAGGCAAGTTCAAATATGGTCAGCAATTGTCAACAAAATATTTGGTTCATGTTTTATTCACAATTGAAATGTTAGTTTTCAATTTGCAGCTTGAAAAATTTCCTTAAAAATTTTCTAATTTCAAACTTTCAGCGGCATTAGAGAACTCAAAAGTGTTTTTAAATGTCCCAAAAACTTGTTTTTCTGGTGTGGTTGACTCTCTAATTGATAATTTTGACTTTTTCTAGTTCCTTAGTTTCATAGTTTTTTGTAAAATCTCAACCGTACAAAGTAAACCCTTAGATTTCTGTTTTTGTATATGAAACAAAAAATCTTTATTTACCTTTGTATGAATGCAATTTTCTCTGAAACTATGCAAGAGACTGAAACGAAAATTCAACAGATTATTCTTGAAGGTACGGCGAGTTCAAATATGGTCAGGAATTGCTAACAAAATATTTGGTTCATGTTTTATTCACAATTTTAATGTTAGTTTTCAATTTGCAGCTTGAAAAAATTCCTCAAAAACTTTGTAATTTCAAACTTTCAGCGGCATTAGAGAACTCAAAAGTGTTTTTAAATGTCCCAAAAACTTGTTTTTCTGGTGTGGTTGACTTTCTATTTGATAATTGTGACTTTTTTAGTTCCTTAGTTTCATAGTTTTTTGTAAAATCTCAACCGTACAAAGTAAAACCTTAGATTTCTGATCTTGTATAAGAAACAAAAAATCTTTATTTATCTTTGTATGAATGCAATTTTCTCTGAAACTATACAAGATACTGAAACGAAAATTCAACAGATTATTCTTGAAGGAACGGCAAGTTCAAATATGGTCAGCAATTCTCAAACAAATATTTGGTTCATGTTTTATTCACAATTGAGATGTTAGTTTTCAATTTGCAGCTTGAAAAAATTCCTCAAAAACTTCGTAATTTCAAACTTTCAGCGGCATTAGAGAACTCAAAAGTGTTTTTAAATGTCCCAAAAACTTGTTTTTCTGGTGTGGTTGACTCTCTAATTGATAATTTTGACTTTTTCTAGTTCCTTAGTTTCAAAGTTTTTTGTAAAATCTCAACCGTACAAAGTAAACCCTTAGATTTCTGTTTTTGTATATGAAACAAAAAATCTTTATTTACCTTTGTATGAATGCAATTTTCTCTGAAACTATGCAAAAGACTGAAACGAAAATTCAACAGATTATTTTTGAAGGTAAGGCAAGTTCAAATATGGTCAGCAATTGTCAACAAAATATTTGGTTCATGTTTTATTCACAATTGAAATGTTAGTTTTCAATTTGCAGCTTGAAAAATTTCCTTAAAAATTTTCTAATTTCAAACTTTCAGCGGCATTAGAGAACTCAAAAGTGTTTTTAAATGTCCAAAAAACTTGTTTTTCTGGTGTGGTTGACTCTCTAATTGATAATTTTGACTTTTTCTTGTTCCTTAGTTTCATAGTTTTTTGTAAAATCTCAACCGTACAAAGTAAACCCTTAGATTTCTGTTTTTGTATATGAAACAAAAAATCTTTATTTACCTTTGTATGAATGCAATTTTCTCTGAAACTATGCAAGAGACTGAAACGAAAATTCAACAGATTATTCTTGAAGGTACGGCGAGTTCAAATATGGTCAGGAATTGCTAACAAAATATTTGGTTCATGTTTTATTCACAATTTTAATGTTAGTTTTCAATTTGCAGCTTGAAAAAATTCCTCAAAAACTTTGTAATTACAAACTTTCAGCGGCATTAGAGAACTCAAAAGTGTTTTTAAATGTCCCAAAAACTTGTTTTTCTGGTGTGGTTGACTTTCTATTTGATAATTGTGACTTTTTTAGTTCCTTAGTTTCATAGTTTTTTGTAAAATCTCAACCGTACAAAGTAAAACCTTAGATTTCTGATCTTGTATAAGAAACAAAAAATCTTTATTTATCTTTGTATGAATGCAATTTTCTCTGAAACTATACAAGACACTGAAACGAAAATTCAACAGATTATTCTTGAAGGAACGGCAAGTTCAAATATGGTCAGCAATTCTCAAACAAATATTTGGTTCATGTTTTATTCACAACTGAGATGTTAGTTTTCAATTTGCAGCTTGAAAAAATTCCTCAAAAACTTTGTAATTTCAAACTTTCAGCGGCATTAGAGAACTCAAAAGTGTTTTTAAATGTCCCAAAAACTTGTTTTTCTGGTGTGGTTGACTCTCTAATTGATAATTTTGACTTTTTCTAGTTCCTTAGTTTCAAAGTTTTTTGTAAAATCTCAACCGTACAAAGTAAACCCTTAGATTTCTGTTTTTGTATATGAAACAAAAAATCTTTATTTACCTTTGTATGAATGCAATTTTCTCTGAAACTATGCAAAAGACTGAAACGAAAATTCAACAGATTATTTTTGAAGGTAAGGCAAGTTCAAATATGGTCAGCAATTGTCAACAAAATATTTGGTTCATGTTTTATTCACAATTGAAATGTTAGTTTTCAATTTGCAGCTTGAAAAATTTCCTTAAAAATTTTCTAATTTCAAAATTTCAGCGGCATTAGAGAACTCAAAAGTGTTTTTAAATGTCCCAAAAACTTGTTTTTCTGGTGTGGTTGACTCTCTAATTGATAATTTTGACTTTTTCTAGTTCCTTAGTTTCATAGTTTTTTGTAAAATCTCAACCGTACAAAGTAAACCCTTAGATTTCTGTTTTTGTATATGAAACAAAAAATCTTTATTTACCTTTGTATGAATGCAATTTTCTCTGAAACTATGCAAAAGACTAAAACGAAAATTCAACAGATTATTTTTGAAGGTAAGGCAAGTTCAAATATGGTCAGCAATTGTCAACAAAATATTTGGTTCATGTTTTATTCACAATTGAAATGTTAGTTTTCAATTTGCAGCTTGAAAAATTTCCTTAAAAATTTTCTAATTTCAAACTTTCAGCGGCATTAGAGAACTCAAAAGTGTTTTTAAATGTCCCAAAAACTTGTTTTTCTGGTGTGGTTGACTCTCTAATTGATAATTTTGACTTTTTCTAGTTCCTTAGTTTCATAGTTTTTTGTAAAATCTCAACCGTACAAAGTAAACCCTTAGATTTCTGTTTTTGTATATGAAACAAAAAATCTTTATTTACCTTTGTATGAATGCAATTTTCTCTGAAACTATGCAAGAGACTGAAACGAAAATTCAACAGATTATTCTTGAAGGTACGGCGAGTTCAAATATGGTCAGGAATTGCTAACAAAATATTTGGTTCATGTTTTATTCACAATTTTAATGTTAGTTTTCAATTTGCAGCTTGAAAAAATTCCTCAAAAACTTTGTAATTTCAAACTTTCAGCGGCATTAGAGAACTCAAAAGTGTTTTTAAATGTCCCAAAAACTTGTTTTTCTGGTGTGGTTGACTTTCTATTTGATAATTGTGACTTTTTTAGTTCCTTAGTTTCATAGTTTTTTGTAAAATCTCAACCGTACAAAGTAAAACCTTAGATTTCTGATCTTGTATAAGAAACAAAAAATCTTTATTTATCTTTGTATGAATGCAATTTTCTCTGAAACTATACAAGATACTGAAACGAAAATTCAACAGATTATTCTTGAAGGAACGGCAAGTTCAAATATGGTCAGCAATTCTCAAACAAATATTTGGTTCATGTTTTATTCACAATTGAGATGTTAGTTTTCAATTTGCAGCTTGAAAAAATTCCTCAAAAACTTTGTAATTTCAAACTTTCAGCGGCATTAGAGAACTCAAAAGTGTTTTTAAATGTCCCAAAAACTTGTTTTTCTGGTGTGGTTGACTCTCTAATTGATAATTTTGACTTTTTCTAGTTCCTTAGTTTCAAAGTTTTTTGTAAAATCTCAACCGTACAAAGTAAACCCTTAGATTTCTGTTTTTGTATATGAAACAAAAAATCTTTATTTACCTTTGTATGAATGCAATTTTCTCTGAAACTATGCAAAAGACTGAAACGAAAATTCAACAGATTATTTTTGAAGGTAAGGCAAGTTCAAATATGGTCAGCAATTGTCAACAAAATATTTGGTTCATGTTTTATTCACAATTGAAATGTTAGTTTTCAATTTGCAGCTTGAAAAATTTCCTTAAAAATTTT
The DNA here is from genome assembly GCF_057945365.1 of Rhopilema esculentum. Lineage (NCBI taxonomy): Eukaryota > Metazoa > Cnidaria > Scyphozoa > Rhizostomeae > Rhizostomatidae > Rhopilema > Rhopilema esculentum. Next base: position 25,966 of record NC_142831.1, read on the forward strand.
CTAATTTCAAACTTTCAGCGGCATTAGAGAACTCAAAAGTGTTTTTAAATGTCCCAAAAACTTGTTTTTCTGGTGTGGTTGACTCTCTAATTGATAATTTTGACTTTTTCTAGTTCCTTAGGTTCATAGTTTTTTGTAAAATCTCAACCGTACAAAGTAAACCCTTAGATTTCTGTTTTTGTATATGAAACAAAAAATCTTTATTTACCTTTGTATGAATGCAATTTTCTCTGAAACTATGCAAAAGACTGAAACGAAAATTCAACAGATTATTTTTGAAGGTAAGGCAAGTTCAAATATGGTCAGCAATTGTCAACAAAATATTTGGTTCATGTTTTATTCACAATTGAAATGTTAGTTTTCAATTTGCAGCTTGAAAAATTTCCTTAAAAATTTTCTAATTTCAAACTTTCAGCGGCATTAGAGAACTCAAAAGTGTTTTTAAATGTCCCAAAAACTTGTTTTTCTGGTGTGGTTGACTCTCTAATTGATAATTTTGACTTTTTCTAGTTCCTTAGTTTCATAGTTTTTTGTAAAATCTCAACCGTACAAAGTAAACCTTTAGATTTCTGTTTTTGTATATGAAACAAAAAATCTTTATTTACCTTTGTATGAATGCAATTTTCTTTGAAACTATGCAAAAGACTGAAACGAAAATTCAACAGATTATTCTTGAAGGTACGGCGAGTTCAAATATGGTCAGGAATTGCTAACAAAATATTTGGTTCATGTTTTATTCACAATTTTAATGTTAGTTTTCAATTTGCAGCTTGAAAAAATTCCTCAAAAACTTTGTAGTTTCAAACTTTCAGCGGCATTAGAGAACTCAAAAGTGTTTTTAAATGTCCCAAAAACTTGTTTTTCTGGTGTGGTTGACTTTCTATTTGATAATTGTGACTTTTTTAGTTCCTTAGTTTCATAGTTTTTTGTAAAATCTCAACCGTACAAAGTAAAACCTTAGATTTCTGATCTTGTATAAGAAACAAAAAATCTTTATTTATCTTTGTATGAATGCAATTTTCTCTGAAACTATACAAGATACTGAAACGAAAATTCAACAGATTATTCTTGAAGGAACGGCAAGTTCAAATATGGTCAGCAATTCTCAAACAAATATTTGGTTCATGTTTTATTCACAATTGAGATGTTAGTTTTCAATTTGCAGCTTGAAAAAATTCCTCAAAAACTTTGTAATTTCAAACTTTCAGCGGCATTAGAGAACTCAAAAGTGTTTTTAAATGTCCCAAAAACTTGTTTTTCTGGTGTGGTTGACTCTCTAATTGATAATTTTGACTTTTTCTAGTTCCTTAGTTTCAAAGTTTTTTGTAAAATCTCAACCGTACAAAGTAAACCCTTAGATTTCTGTTTTTGTATATGAAACAAAAAATCTTTATTTACCTTTGTATGAATGCAATTTTCTCTGAAACTATGCAAAAGACTGAAACGAAAATTCAACAGATTATTTTTGAAGGTAAGGCAAGTTCAAATATGGTCAGCAATTGTCAACAAAATATTTGGTTCATGTTTTATTCACAATTGAAATGTTAGTTTTCAATTTGCAGCTTGAAAAATTTCCTTAAAAATTTTCTAATTTCAAACTTTCAGCGGCATTAGAGAACTCAAAAGTGTTTTTAAATGTCCCAAAAACTTGTTTTTCTGGTGTGGTTGACTCTCTAATTGATAATTTTGACTTTTTCTAGTTCCTTAGTTTCATAGTTTTTTGTAAAATCTCAACCGTACAAAGTAAACCCTTAGATTTCTGTTTTTGTATATGAAACAAAAAATCTTTATTTACCTTTGTATGAATGCAATTTTCTCTGAAACTATGCAAGAGACTGAAACGAAAATGCAACAGATTGTTCTTGAAGGTACGGCGAGTTCAAATATGGTCAGGAATTGCTAACAAAATATTTGGTTCATGTTTTATTCACAATTTTAATGTTAGTTTTCAATTTGCAGCTTGAAAAAATTCCTCAAAAACTTTGTAATTTCAAACTTTCAGCGGCATTAGAGAACTCAAAAGTGTTTTTAAATGTCCCAAAAACTTGTTTTTCTGGTGTGGTTGACTTTCTATTTGATAATTGTGACTTTTTCTAGTGCCTTAGTTTCATAGTTTTTTGTAAAATCTCAACCGTACAAAGTAAAACCTTAGATTTCTGATCTTGTATAAGAAACAAAAAATCTTGATTTATCTTTGTATGAATGCAATTTTCTCTGAAACTATACAAGATACTGAAACGAAAATTCAACAGATTATTCTTGAAGGTACGGCGAGTTCAAATATGGTCAGCAATTCTCAAACAAATATTTGGTTCATGTTTTATTCACAATTGAAATGTTAGTTTTCAATTTGCAGCTTGAAAAATTTCCTTAAAAATTTTCTAATTTCAAACTTTCAGCGGCATTAGAGAACTCAAAAGTGTTTTTAAATGTCCCAAAAACTTGTTTTTCTGGTGTGGTTGACTCTCTAATTGATAATTTTGACTTTTTCTAGTTCCTTAGTTTCATAGTTTTTTGTAAAATCTCAACCGTACAAAGTAAACCCTTAGATTTCTGTTTTTGTATATGAAACAAAAAATCTTTATTTACCTTTGTATGAATGCAATTTTCTCTGAAACTATGCAAGAGACTGAAACGAAAATTCAACAGATTATTTTTGAAGGTAAGGCAAGTTCAAATATGGTCAGCAATTGTCAACAAAATATTTGGTTCATGTTTTATTCACAATTGAAATGTTAGTTTTCAATTTGCAGCTTGAAAAATTTCCTTAAAAATTTTCTAATTTCAAACTTTCAGCGGCATTAGAGAACTCAAAAGTGTTTTTAAATGTCCCAAAAACTTGTTTTTCTGGTGTGGTTGACTTTCTATTTGATAATTGTGACTTTTTTAGTTCCTTAGTTTCATAGTTTTTTGTAAAATCTCAACCGTACAAAGTAAAACCTTAGATTTCTGATCTTGTATAAGAAACAAAAAATCTTTATTTACCTTTGTATGAATGCAATTTTCTCTGAAACTATGCAAAAGACTGAAACGAAAATTCAACAGATTATTTTTGAAGGTAAGGCAAGTTCACATATGGTCAGCAATTGTCAACAAAATATTTGGTTCATGTTTTATTTCACAATTGAAATGTTATTTTTCAATTTGCAGCAGAAATTTTTGAAAAGTGTTTTTCGCGAATAACTTTTGAACCGCAAGTGGGAATTGAAAAATTCTTCTTTTAGAAGGCGTATCTGTAAAGGGTCCTAGTCGAATAGGAAATCTGGGAGTTGGGATAACGGGGTAAGGTGGGGTAAACCCCAAAAAACAGGTGTCACGGGGGTGGAAAAAAAGGTCAAAAAACAGGTTTTTCGTGAATAACTCAAAAACGAAGAGGGGTATCGATACGGGGTTTGCGGGAAGTCGTAGAGCTAATGGGGGCGCTCCTCTTGCAAAAAACGGCACTCGGATTGGGCGTGGCACCTACGTCACAGTGACGTCAGAAGAGGCGATTTTGGCACTTTTTCACTGATTTTCAAAGTAATGGGGCAAAAAAGTGACAAGAGGTACAGAAGCCCAAATAGACTCAAACTGTGCCAAATTCAGTGGGGTAACTGAGGACCTTCGTTTGCACCAGGGTACCACCTTTCTGTTCCGAGTTATTTGGCACAAACCGAGTGGCACTGGTGCCAAAAAGTGACAAAAACACACTTTGGACCGTAACTTTTGAACCACAAAAGTGACAGAACTGGGACATGGCTCAAACGTAAGACCTCCAGGATGTCCACGAGTGACCTGAGTTTGGGCGTGATTGGGCGTGGTCGTGACGTCACAGAGGTTAGCGAAAGTGGGCCCTGTTTGGGACCTCGGCACAGAAAGACCAAATGTGGTACAGATGTGCAAACGGTGCCAAAGTGATCGCTATATGGTGGATTGAAAAGGGTGGGAACGGCGACTTGGTACCTTTTACGGTTGCGCCACTGTGTGCCAAAAACCAAAAAATAGGGTCAAAAACGGGGTGCCAAAAAAGTCTTTTGGCTATAACTTTTGAACCAGCGGGGGTACCACGACGCCCCTCACACCAAATGTTGCCCCTCTCAAGGGGCATCATTGGGTGTGATCGATTTTGGATTTGGGCGTGGCTATGACGTCACAGCGACGTCGGAAAATTGAAAAAAATTTTAAGTTTGAGGCCGAATAACTTTCTCTGTGTTTCAGTGTTGGGAAATCCAAACGTGCCAAAAAACTTTCCATCGAGTTGGCAAACAGGTCCTGTGGTCGAAAATCGATTGTCGCATTTCCTTTGTGCCAAAAAGTGCCAAAAGTTAAAAGAGCCATAAAATTTTGGTTTTTTGCGAATAACTTTTTTCACAGACGTGGTACCCCCCCCCCCCCCCCAACATACCACCTTAATGGATAGAGGGCGTCGCGGCGCATCTTTTGATGGTATGGTTGTTCCAAAAAAGTTGAAGATAATGTGCCATTTTGGCACAAAGTTTGAAAATGTGCCAATTTCAGACGTTTTTGCATATATCTCTGCCCAGGTATGTGGTACCTCAGCTTGCAATAGCTCATATGAAAGGGCGTTTTCAGGCTGTCAGTTTGATGTATTTGGTTTTGGATTTGGGCGTGGCTGTGACGTCATAGCTACGTCACAATGGCGAATTTAGGCCCATTTTCAAAAATTTGTCTCTCTTTTGTGAAACCAGTGTTAGTGTGGGTAATACGTGGAAAAGATAGGTAAATTAGTGTTCTTTGATGGGGTGGAGTGTAATTTACGGTACCTGTTACAGTTGTTCCAGAATTGCTGCAAATTGTTCATTTTTCAATCTGAATTAACAAATTGTTGATTGTCCGGAAATGGAGAGGGCCTAGGCCCGTTACCTTCCTGGGTGAATCGGCCCTTGTTGTTTGCACAGATACTTTCGTTGTGTCCCCATCCAGAACAAAGTGAGCATTGTCGATTTCCCTTTCCAGAACGTCTTCGGCGTGGACAGTGCCGTCTCATGTGGCCCACTTCATGGCACTCGAAACAATGAATTTCTGGCCGACTGCTACTCCTTGATTCACCGATAGCTGCGATCAATTGGTTCTGGCCTTCCACAACTTGGGTCAAGAACATTTGTAGGTCATCGCGTGACTTGCATTGCGGCTCATCGCACGGAAACTGCGGAGGCACGGCATGGGTGGTAGTAGCACATGCAGGATTGCCGGAGGGCAAAACTTGAAGCGATCGAAACCGTTTCGAAAACGCCAACATTTCGTCCAATCCTGGGGTAGGATGGGATTCCAAGAGCTTCAGCTGGACAACATTAGGTAGACCTTTGAAGAACTGGCGTCGCAAAAGGGCATCAAAGGCATCTTCGGATAAATCCGGTTCAGCGAGGTGGAGGGCATCTTTAAGCCGCCACAAGTAAAGGGTGGGGTCCTCTGTTGGTCGTAAACGGTGTTCCTCAAACTCTCGATAATACTGTTCCCGGTTTACTGCAGGGGCAAAACAGTTTTTCAGGCCGTCGACCAAATCTTGGTACGTGGTGCGATCACCAGCGTCCAGTGACTCGAAATAGGATGCGGCCGGTCCTTGTAGAAAAGCGGGCAGTTTGCACAAGCGGGTTTCCTCATTCCACGAGTTGGCTTGAGCACAGCGCTCAAAATGGCGAAACCACGAAAGGAAATCGCCAGAGCTGAATCGTTCCGGAATAATGTTGGTCGCCATTCCTGTCACCAAAATGTAGCGTTAACGCTAATAAAAGACACTGGTTTATACGCCTGTATTCATCATATTCTGAATCACGACTAACTTACATTGTTAATTACAATTACTTATAATACACGAATCTGGTTACAATCAATCAACAACAACAGAGTACAAAGCATAGTGACAGCAGTACATTACAAACATGATACAGAGATGATGACATATAGATTGATTACAGGCTAGTACATTACACTGACGTTTTATGCTCTGCAGAGTGTCAGACGGAAAAGCTTTTTCATAAAAATTGCTTTTTTCAAAGCCATTTTGAAATTTCATCAGGGTTAATTTCACTAGGGGGTTTTTGAGCCTTAACTAATTCGCTTAAAATTGTTGTTATTACTAATTCGTTATGGTCTCTTGTGCCACGCTTCCTCTCTTTTTTCTTGTATTTGCTCTATTAGTTTATGGCCAATGCTTGCTCAGTCTTTCGGCCTCCTGAGAATTTGATTTGTAAACTAGGGTAAGATGCATGTTTCGCGGCGTTTACATTCCTTTGGGATATTTAAGATTTTTGGCATAGCGTGGGTCTCACCTTGCTTGGTAAAGCCACAATGCAAGTGGGCTGTTTTATTTGCCTAGCCCTCCCCCCCCCCTCATTTTTCCTTTATGCAAGATGCCTTTTCATTTCATTTCATTTCATCACAGCTTTGCGTGTTGAGTTTCTTTTAACGACATCGTTAAAACCTCTCATACCTGTAGGCATCATTTTTGCTATTAAGCGTTTTTTTATGCTACTAGGTAGGACTGGTGCATCGGCTGTTAGTGGGGAAAAAGGCTTTTCCTGCCCAATAATCAATCATATTTGGGGGTTATTGTGAAACTTCCCTTAGTAATCCCTTTTAGTGATTGATGGTGGGTAGAGCGATTGGTGCCGATGCCTAACTCGCTCTCGATGATGTGGGAACGTAGCCTTATGACTGACCTTCTGATGTCTATGGCAGTTTTTCTGGGGGAGCTTATGCCCTTTATATTGCATTGGTATTTCATTCCCGAGTAAGTAAATTAAATGAGGTGGAATGTGGTATGGGACATATAGGATCACTTTTTATACCACTTTCACAGCGGAGTGATTTCACTACGCAAAATGGTATGGGACGTAGCGCAAGGCAACCCCTATCCGTGTAAACGCAACTCCTATCCCAGGGGCGGATCTAGAAATTATTCTGAGGGGTTCTAAAACGTAAGGCTTGGTAACCCAGGGTGTTGCTATGCACAAACTCCGTACCCCTGCTAATAAGCCATAATGAAATGTAAGTCTTCCATAAACTAAAAAGCCTGGATGCCTTGATTTATATAGTAATTTTTGGTTTCAGTTTTTATGCCAATTGAACGCAATTTGCAGCTCGCCCCTCTTATATTCACTTAGGGTACAAAAGTATAGAAACTGTAGTCAAATATGATATGATGGCCCGCAGTGGCAAAAGCCCACTAATTTTCAAAGCAAAATTTAATTTTCGACTCTTTGCAGCCATTTATTAAAACTTGATCAGCTTGACCAAAAAAATAACGTGGCTGGTGGAATGAAGCCCTTGAAGTGCAGTGCAAAAGTTGAACACAGGGATTCAAACACAGCATGCATCGACATATGATGCCAAACCAAACAAAGAAGGCCCTGAACGTTTCGCTATGGGCCTGGCGTTTTGAGTATTTTTATGTATTTGAAATTCTTAGAGAAAAAAGTATTCGCAGGAATATAAGTAGGTATAAAAAGGAAACCCCTTTTGGTCAATAATAGTAAGGGCAAGTTTTTGAGATGTTTTTTATGTAGTTCTTGAATGATTAAAAAAAGAATAACAAGGGCTCGGGCAAGCTTTATCCTCTGAATATAAATCATACCTCATGGTCTATGAATAAGACGTGAAACACGGAGTTGAAACTTGAAACCGTTCTGATATATAAACCAAAGCGTTTACAAGTTCTGCCGTTACAGCATCGAGCATCAGGTAAAGATCGTCAAAAGATCCACGAAAACATATTGCAAATTTGCGCCTAAGCATTCGTCGCGTGCTGTATCATAATTCAACTCCCCCTGGTCAACCTCAACTCCCCCTGTTCAAGCTCAACTCCCCCTGGTCATAAAACCACTTATACATTTGACTGTAGATTGAAGCGAAGAAACTCCCCCTGGTTTGTCGGTATTCTTTGATGTTTTGGATTTTTGAAATCCATGGGTTCTCGCGCCAAAGTTTAGAACCAAGTCTCGACCTGGCACCGTGATTGGCTAGATTCACTTCCACGGGTGCAGAAACTCGTATAATTTACAGGCCACGGTTTCCTTAAGTGGCTGGATATAAGAGGAGACAATGCTTTCCGAGTCTGTAGAATGCTATACAGGACAACCAGGGGGAGTTTCATAACACTTCAATGCATGGACCGAAATAACAATGTTGAACAGTTGTGAGACGGGGCATTGAAGCGGAAATAACAATTTCAGGAGATGTGCATACTTCCCGGTATTATTTAAATGGTTTAAATAATAATAAACAAAATTTCGGTAGAATAAGTTTTTATCCCCAAAAAGTTTTTTCTCAAATCTGAGGGGTGCTCGAGCCCCTTCGCACCCCACTGGATCCGCCCCTGTATCCGATATGAAAATTGATCCGGTATGGCGCAAACGCAGCCTGCACGACTCGATAATTGAGAATAGTTGCATTCAATAACTTTAAATAACCAAAAATAATTGCATTCGATTTTTTTAAAGTTCAAAAGTTTTAAAATTCAATTTTTTGTTGATATTTCAGACAAAATTATAAGTTTTCTGAAATTTAATTCACACTAATCTAAAAGGCGTGCTCGCGAAAATTTTCTGGGGACCCTCGTGTGTGCCTCTGCAGCATGTTTTCCAATTTCCCCTTGTTGCCCGCAACTCGCGCGCGATAGCGCGCGAGTGAAGGGCTTATAGTCTGCCCCGCGTATAAGTAGCATATGGAAGCTTCAGTTCATAATGTCAGCACTTTGTCAGCAGATTTTGACACTTTTCTGCTGCCATGACAACTGTCAATCAATTTCATTGTCAATCAATCGGCTTTGTCGAGGAGGTCGTTAACCGCCACCTCTTTGTGTGGAAGGGAATGATCTTCGGAGCGTTGCTCTGCCAAGACTCTGTTAAAGGCCTTCGGTTTTTTTGGCACGAAAACGGTGCTGCATCACAGCTCGGTTCTCCGCAATGGATGGAAGTTTTTGATTCGAAGTTTTGGGAATCAAAACCAGTCGAATGCCACACCTTTCTCCCAAAAACTCGACACCGTACGAGCAAAAGTTATGATTGTCGTGATTATCTCCTGTACATCGCTGTACGAATCCTTTATCGCAATCTATTTTAGCTGTACCCGTTCTATCACGTGTCCATTTTCATACGTCGTTGCTTCACGAAAACGAAAAATAAATGTCAAACCCTAGAAAAACTTCACGATTTTCAAAAGGGCGTTGGACTTGAATCAAAGGCAAACTGAACACCAAAAATTCTTGATAAAAAGAATAGTTTAGCATCAACTAGAGCAGCTGTTTTTATAAAATTGTGAAAACCCAAGATGGTGTCTTCTTCGAATATCCTGACCTAAATTTTCAAAACAATCATTATCAAGGAACTAATTGTTTGCGGGCAGTACTAGCAAGAGCTATTTCTAGTTTTAAGATTTATATAGAAAAGTCTTCACGTTCTTTAGCCATCTAGTGCAGTCGTTGAAATGATGAACCGGGAAGAAAAGCAAACATTTTAAGTAGAATTTTTTCCTCTATAATATATCCAAAATCGCCTACAATCCAACGTTAGGAAAAAATTTTCTAGAAATTTTAAAAACATGAGCTTTTTGACCATATGCAAAATATCATCTGCCGAGGGATTCGGCAAAATATGAATAGCTTGCAACAATTCAAGGCGTAAATTCTGGATTTGGAAGCTAAACAGGTAATCGAGTCGACAATTGAGCAATAAAATTGAGTACCAGGGCCCGCAACATCGGGGGTGGGGGCGGGTGGAGTGGCCATGGCCCCCTAATTTTTTGTCAGCAAAAATATTCTCATAGAGGTCATCTTTTGAAGCCCCAAATTCAAGATTAATGTATAGAACTTGGCCCCTCCGCTTAGAATTTGTGGCGTGGGCCCTGAGTGTAGGTTGAAGAGTAGCAATTCCTATTGCTAACCCGGCTTTTTCCGGCTTATAATCAAGTCCTATTGCTAACCCGCCAAATTTTTGAAAATTCTTGATTACAAATGAGAGTTCTAACTTTTCAACAATTTCACAGATAGATCTGGAATTCTTTGCCCAGCATGAAACGTGAAAAGCAGTTGTCATGATATTTGATTATATATTGCGTCTGCTACTACAAGATAAATGCTGCCGTGAAGGCGAAGGTTATACATTTGCAGTCCACAAATAATGCCGCATCCTTCCAAAGCCTGTCTTGTATTGGTATCGTTGTAACACAGTCTTCTAGCACCACTGCTAGGGGGTACGGGCCCTCGAGCTAAGTCATCGCGACTATCCAATTTGCAGCGAAGGCCCAACACCCTTGCTCTGAAATTGAAGGCTACAATTGGCTTTATCAAGATATTGCTTTGTAGCGTGGTTAAAATTTTCATCTTTTCTAACACCTTTTTGCGAATCTTCGGCCTAGGGTTCTGTTTATGCAAAATAGGTATGAATGCAGTGTTCCGCGACAAATAAGAGTGAGTCAACTTATGAGCCATTCTCCCCGCCCCCTCCTGAAAAAATTTTATTCAAATTGTTGCTCATTAATTTTCCACCTTTTAAAGTACCAGTTTACAAGCTTTGTTAAAGCAGAAATGTCGATAACACTTCTAAAGTCAATCTGTTAAGCAACATCACATACAACAGACAGCAAAGCCAGGTCATTCAGCTGGCCATCATTAGTTCAAGGCCGTCGAAAAGATGCTTTAAACATAAAAAAAGCAGAATTAATTTAAAATACTTTAAAATCTAATTTCATGCATTTTGGGGCCTTTACCGGAGAAAGCCTTCCCTGGAATGATGCATCATTGCTATATAGTCATTTGTAGCAGCATTGCCACAAAGGAAGCAATATTTTTTCCACCTGAACTCAGTAAAACTTGATTGTAGTCTTTTAGAACAAGGTGTTACGCTAACATCGTAACTTTTTCGAAGTACTTTCTTAAGTCTCGACGACTTTGATGAACTAAAACGTTACCAATTGGAGTTTTTTAACTCTCTGTTGAATAATTGTTTAAGGCCCTATTCGCACTGCAAATATGATAATGTTTGTCAAACCCGATATTCTCACGCCAATTAAGAAAACTTTTTCAAGATTGTCAAAGTTTGTCAAACTTCTGTTCGCATTAGGCAGTTTTCTGAGATGTTGCATCTTTATCTAACACGTTATCAGGTTGCCATTAAGAAATTGTACCTTTTCAAATTGTGACATGATTTCAAATAGCACCCTGGGCTTTTTTATTGGTGTTAACATAATTCTGGCATGTCCGTCGAGTCACCCGCTGGTTATCATAGATTTTCACAAGATTGTGATGCTCCAGAGCTCTACGACGGAACCTTTGACCAATTAGTCGAAACGTTACAATTTGTCAGATTTCGGATTTTGCTGTTCGCACTCTACCAATTAAACTACTTCCTGACCAACCCTTGCCGCCTTTGAAGATAGAATAATAAGGGATTAACATTGTCAGGTTTCTAGATGCAGTGCGAATAGGGCCTAAGTCAAGTCTTACGTTTCTTTTACTGTGCTTTATGATGTTGCAGGCACCTTTTCATAACGTGTACTGCTTTTCCATTTTTAAAAACTAGCTTGCATATCACAAAGTTTTAGTCCACCCAATTGATTAGCGATTCTGCCATATTTTATCCAGAGAGTTTCCTGAAAATGAGCCGTTCATTTGTACCAATCATTAGGAAATAATGACCTGTGTTGATATCGAAATCACAAAAGAACATTACATCTTTGGCTGGGATGTCCCCAATACCCAAAATAGCCCCTCCCCCGAGTAAATTGCTAAGGCATTGAGTAACTTTATGTACTCTAAAATATTGATAAAAGTCCCTCGCTTATGGTGCGTTTATGAATATTGTCTTTTGGTATTCAAAAACTGCCTGTCGATTATAAAATTTCCGCCCATGTTTTTAAGGGAATCAAAAAACAACTGACTTCTTCCTTTATTAGTCCTCTTATTTATTTTCAGTCCTAGAATAGGAGAATTTTTTCTTGCGTAAATCTACATTTTTAAAAGAAAAACGAATTTCTTGCTTTTTTGAACACATGCTCTCAGTTGTGCTAAAACTACTTGATTATCGAATGTGGCCTCGTAGACCATATAAACCTCAATGAAATTTTTTCCCCACGGTCGATTTTGGGCGATTTTGAGTATGTTATAGTGCAAAAAATTCTGCACTGGATGGTGGAAAATTCGCTTTTCTACCATTTTTTTCCCGGTTGACCTTGAATTGAACGCTCCACGACCTCGCTAATTCCCAATAAAAAAAAACTAAAATGCTTCAAACCTCTAAAAAATTGATTCTTAAATGCTTGTCGGGCAATTTGCGAATTCTACGCCAAGGAGGACTGACTTAGTTTGAAACTTTTGAAAAGTTTATTATTTTAGATATTTGCTTAAAACTTTGGAAAATCAGATTTTAGAAGTAGAGCTCCCTCGCCTTACATATTCAGAATACAAAGTGTGAATTTAATGGACAGTTACATATAAATGAAATGTGTTGTGAATATTGTGAATGAAATGGGGAATTGAAGCAGCTACATATGACAGTTATTGTATTTGATTAGCCAAACATTGCCACGTAAAAAAAGCCATAGCCTTCCCAAACGTATTAACAAAATACGGCGTTATCCCAACTTCTTAAGGGTGTGATCAGCAAAAATTTTCCGTTGCTCCCAATATTTTAACCCTGGCTTCGCCATGCTCCCAACTTTAACAATTCAATTGATTGCCGTAGGATGAGCATTTATCCTGTCTTTTCCTTTTTGATATATTCGATGTCAATAATAATAAGTTACGATAATTTCATTAATGTTTATACAATATCCATATTGTATCTGATCAATCATAAGATAATGATTACATCGAGCACTACATGCCAACAAGGACACACAACCTTACAAGCTACAGGATACTCTAACGCCTTGTCTTATTCGCGTATGTGCGAAAATTCTATTCTTGAGATTGGACACAACAACAGTCTAAAGGATGAATCAAGATATTTCATTAATTGATACATGAAAAATTGAAACATACCAGATACGACAGTAAGTTATTTGATCATAGGAAGAATAAAATATGTTGATTAGAACAAATTAGATTTGCACCATTCACAACATAGAAAAGTGGACCCAATCAACTTCAAGCCTCATTTCTAAGGAATAAAAAATACAATGCAAAGAGTTATGATCAAGTCTCTTTATACCAAATGGCTTTATTTAACCATGCTCTATTTAACCAAGCAGATTTGCTTTCAAAATAGATTGAGTTAAAACGAAAATATTCTTTTAAGGCAATGAGCGTGAAATACAAACTCAAAATAAAAAAGTAGAAATATATCTGATAATTTTTTTGGGCAAGTGTGGAATGGATACGGCGAATATCTAGCATGCTTGGAAGGGTGCACCTTTCCACGCAATCGTGTGAATGGCTTCTTTTCGTTACATCTTACTACAATCCGATAAAAGTTGTAAAGGCTCTTGAAACAGCATTAATAACAGATACTGCGGTGAATAGTTTCACGCTCCAATGAGATAAACCGAGATACAGATCACCTTTTTTAAATCAAAGATAAACTGGTTACTAAAGAAAGTAGTCTGGTGTTCGCCTTGTCACATGAGGCTCGCCTCTTCTCGGCGCCGGATCAAATGGAAGGCTGGAAAATAAAACAGTCAATCCATCAATTAATCTGTGCATGACTCTATCTGCCTTAACTTAGTAATATTGTAATTTTTCATAAACCAGAGGCAGTTCCTAGCAAGCTTTGTACCGAAACCTAATTTTTAAATAGGTAAGCAAGCCTGAACAATGCTGTGCGTTACCCTTGATACAACTTATGTGTGAGCATCTGTTTACACATCACAGGCCTGGAATCTTCAGCATCAAGGGAAAACGGCTTTCGTTTACGTAAACGACAGGTTGCAGAAACGACAAAAAAGTATTCTGTTGCCTTCATTTTGGAGTTGCAGAAATGCAGCAATGTACAAGGAATGGGACTTACAAGGAATACTTGAGTGCATCATCAAGCTCCATTATTGCTGCCTGGTTTCCACATCTGTAGCAGTAGTTTGGAGCAGAAAATATCGTCACTACATTTCGGTCGTGACACCAGTTGTACCCCTAAACAAAAGAGACATTGTCCCAAGTAAAAAAAGATATCTTTAAAATTATTTTAGTTAGGTACCTTGAATTTCAAGTATCAAAAAGTAAAATCAGGCACAATTTCAGGCACCAAGTCTACAGAAATGAAACAGCAGAGTAAGCATTTAGTTCTAACCTCCATCACGAGCTGGTGAGCTCTTGCAATCAATGTTAAGCCATTCGTGTGGTTGAAGGTTTCTGAAATGTCTTGCCCAAACGTGTAACCCGCACCACGCGGGGAGATACCCCAGCCACCTCGGTCATCAGGATCACTCCAAAGCAGATCGCACATCGGACCCTGTCATTGAATGCAATACAAATTTCAGCTGATTAGAAAAATGACAAATTAAAAAATTTGTAGCAGCTAATGCGGCAAAGCTCTCTGGAGTATGCAACTAAGACTCAGAGAAAAGAAGAGAAGAAGAGTAGCAATTAATCTTGTTGCTTATTCGCCAGAAAAAACACGTATAACTTTGTTGCTTCTTCCAAGTGTATTTGCTAGCAAATGCTCTTTATAAGTACTTAAATAACACAAGATTTTGATCAGAAAAACATCAATTATCTGACCTTCTATTAAACATATATCGAAAACTTGGTATTTAAAAAAGAAGCCTAGGGCAAACTAAGTAGATATAAAAAAAAGAAATGAATTTGCTAGCGAGTGCAGCAACTAACCGAAATTTTGACCTTCCCATGATTTTATAGCAACATTCTACAAGAACCTTGTTTTAAAGCATTGTCCTTAAGAATTAACAGATGTATTCTTAACCTATTCAACAAGAAACGAACATGAAAACATGTTTTGCCAGGGTCAACATAATTTCCTCTAGCTTTCTTTCATTCCATTTACAGCTATTTATCATTCTATTCAAAATACAATACAAACACTCAATTAAATTCTAATAATTATAAAATCCAATCATTATAAAACTCTTTTCAGACAACTAATTTTGCACTAGTTATTTCGAATAAAAGAATCAATTTGAGCAATGATTTGTTTCCGGGGTAAAAGAGAAATAAAGTAGAGCCAATTTTTTATCAGGTTTGTCCCACAAGCTATTGTTAGCTACAGTACCTTGTCATCAATTATTATCAACACCAGATTAATAACAACGATTCTCACCTCATGAGGAACTTCTTGAAGCCTGTCTAAAGCTCTAATATGGTCTAAGGTATCAATGGAAGGAGATAAGCCACCATGTAAACAGAAGATCTGAAAAAGAGCTCAAAATATAATATCTGGCAGGAATACTAAAAAATAAGTGGAGGTCGCACTAAGCTATTCACTGCGATGCTTCAAGCTCTTTACTAACAGTCTCTATCAGTTCATAGATCAACCAAACCAAATCAATCCTGAAAGCTATCAAAATGCCAGTGTCTGTCAAAGTGATGTTTTGACTTAAAAACACGAGCTTTCAGTCGAGTTAATACTGTCCAAAAAAAACCTTTAGTGATTTGCTCTCTGAGTTGAAAATGAACCGTGTTCCCTTCATGGACAAAAAGAGATAACAGCAATACAAAAAACATAACAATTAAGAATAGAAGATTAATTCTACATAAAGTCCCTTTCAAGTATCTGGTAAAAATGTAAAATATTAAAAGCTTAACTAAATCCTGCAAAATAGAACTCTAAAAATGCTAAATAAAAGTTTGGGTCATTTAAGAAAGAAAACAATAAAGAACCTAGGAAAATTGCCTCACCTGTCCATCTACTAGAGCTGTTAACGGGAGATAATCGAAAAGATCTGTAAAATACTTCCAAACATTTGCATTTCCATATTTTCTTAAGCATTCATCATAGAATCCATACACCTGAGTGATCTGTCGACTTTCATGATTACCTCGTAGAATTGTTACTCTATGCGGAAATCTGACCTTGAAAACAACAAAGAACTAGCTATAGAACTAGCTATAGAACTAGCTATAGAACTAGCTATAGAACTAGCTATAGAACTAGCTATAGCATTTTGGAGGAGAATGAATAGCAAAGTATAATAACATTAGTGCAAATTAAAGCATCTAGAAAACCGGAGCATTTAAAAACCGTCACCTAAACGGCACTAGACATGGCACTGAAGAGAGACATAGAGAAAAAACAACTGGCTATTACTCTAGTAGCAGCTAATGATCAACAATAAACAACGAAAAAACCCGAAACAATTACTCAACAAAGACTGCTTTTTTCATTTTTGAATAAAACTTCGTATAAAAATATTAAAAACACTATAATTGTCTTATCCCGTATATATTTGTTTGCAAACTTTGGTAAGACATGAACAAGTAAATCTAAAACGAATATCAAACCTCACGGTATCTCATTTGAGCACCATGTTAACCAATATTGTAATTTGGCTTGTAGAAAGTAATACTTTTTCAATCATTTTGTTATTAAATATGTTATTCATCCTGTGTAAATTGTCGCCCTTTGGTTCGACAGCAAATTTTTAACAAAAGTAAGCATTATCTGTTTCTTTGGCAGCATTTTGGATAGGTCAAATGCTATCTGATTGTGACTGATTGAAAAAGATGGGCAAGAAATTTCAACTTGCTTTTAGAAAGAAGGCTGTGCTTTGGCGCGGGAACTTTGTTTGTAAATTGCAAAGAACGTTGACGAACATTGGTTAGAAAGTTACTCTAATTGGCTAAAAAACATTCCAAGAACATTTCCAATGCATTGGTTTCTTACTTTCATCAAACCCGCACACGGGATTATTAGATATCCCTCTCTTATGAGAATAACGTGCTTAGATTAATTTTTCAAGGTAAAAAACAAAGGAAGAAGAGAAAACGGAATTTGAATCTACAATTAAACATTAATTTGAACTAGAATTTAGGTAAAAGTAGTTTTATTTTGGTTTTAAATCGGAGGGTTGAAATTTTATAAAAAATTTTCTCGTTTAAAGCTTGCAAGTGAAATGGTTCTCTCATTTGATAACGGCGCTATTACTTGGTAAATCATTTATTGATTGAGAAATTATTTTTCTCCTCGTATTTTTTCAAAGAAGATCTGGCAACAATCATTCATCTGCCAACTTTCACTTAGAAGAAACCAACAGAGAAATTGTACCATCTGGCTTATTTTGTTCAAAGATAGCAAATCCTTTGTTTAGATGAAAATGTTTGTTTAGATGAAAAAAAAATGTTTAGATGAATATGCAACCTTGATGGTTTCCCAAGCAGCTTTCAAAATGCATTTGACCTTTTTTAATGGAGGACAACAGTCATTAAATTTAGCTCTTTAACCAAGTGTTTCGCCACCCTAAGATCATGACAGTCGGAATTTTTAAATGAATGGTGGCGAGAGGTCATTTGATGATTTGCAAAGAAAAAATAATCTGATCACTCTGCAGAAAGAATATGATTCGCATTCTGCCTGTGTCAATTTGTTTTCTGTTTCTCCCTTCATAACATGCAAATGACAAGCCTTGTTGGAAGTTGAGTTAGAGCTGTTAATGCCTTCGCCGCTGGGTGTACAATTGTGATCCTCGTTCCAGAATTTTCGCAGGGTATCTTTTATTACAGAAAACTAAGATTAGTCTCTAGCAAACTTTAACAGCTAAGGATTTGCAAGTACAAAAATATGCTTAGCAAATTCCAACTTCTCTTTCCTTTTTTAAGTAAATTCAACCCTTAGCAAACTCTCTGAAACCTACTCATCAACTGTGCACAAAGGCAGCTTCCCAGTTTCTACAAGTGTAAAAGAATGGTGTTGGCTTGGTTTGTGGCCGAGTTCTTGGCATAAAATGTTGAAAACCTACCTGTTCCAAATTTAATCACAACATACCAAAGACGATAAACCTATCAGAATCATGAACTGCATTGAGACAATTATGCAATACTGAATGCTTCAGTTAGCCTTACCTTTAAAGCAACAAGCAAAGTGACCGTTTCCACTGAATAGTAGCCTCTGTCTACATAGTCGCCCATAAAGAGGTAATTTGTATCTGGAGATTTACCACCTATTTTGAAAAGTTCCATCAAATCGTGAAACTGCCCATGAACATCCCCACACACAGTGACTGGACATTTTACTTCTTGAACATTTGATTCTTTTGTCAAAATTTCTTTTGCCTACAATACAGAAAACAAGATTATCACTAAACCCAAAAGATTACAAGTAAAGGTTTCCTATCTACAAATAGCAACGAAATCGGTTTTAAATACCAACCCCCCTAATTAATAAGCTTTTTTCTGTTTTATCACTTCTTAAAGGTAACTGTCCAAGACATGCAGGTTTTTGTCATGGGATGGTCATTGTTTTATGCACGACATGGAATTGTCGCTTTAAAGTAGTAGAGTAGTTTGTTAATAATGCATCATTTTTGCTACAGACTCTGAATTAATCGTTAATGGCCACAGGATTGTTATAAAGATTCATGCCCCCTGTGATATCGTTATAGTATTGTATTTGTAGTAGTGTTTTGTAAATTTCTATGAGTATAAAAAAAATTGAATACAAATCATCCGACACTACCTATCTAACAGATATTGGCAATTTGCTAATTATCCTTGGAAACAAAGTAAAAGTGCATTAGGCATTTTCTCATATGCGTTCCATTGCTTTGGATCAGATATAAACTAAACTTTTGAAATGTTGATCTGAACAGCTTGAAAATATTTGCAGTCAAATTTCTTACAAACTTATTGACACAGCATCATCATGAAATCACTATTACAAGTACTGGCACCCTGGAATGTAAGATAGTAGTTTTAGTCTTCAACCCAAAACTGAATTTGAAAATTTAATACAAAGAAAATCAAAGTTGTTTTCAAAGTAGCAAGAAACCGGTGAGGCAAGAAACCGAATAGGTGTTTTTGTCAGCATCCCCATTACAGTGTGTTTGTTACAATCAGGGTTGTCTGGATGTGTTATGCAGTGATGCAGCAAGCAAAAAGTAGCAAATGTATTGAAGAAAAAGGTCAAACATAAACAGATCTGTTGTAAAAACTTGCATTCAAGAGGCTTATTGGCATAATAGAAAAGACACTATCGTTAATTTCTGTAATGTTTCTTTGAAAATTAGACGTTAAAATAGTCCTTTAGAATACCATTGATTCCAAAATGCGCCAACAACTTATTTTTAACCTGGAAACACCTTTCGGTTGGGGTCAGACCATCCCAGAAGGGAAATAAAGGGTCATTGAGCCATGATACCCAAAAACCCAAAATGTTGCCAAAAATTTATGTTGTGCTGGGATCCTATCATAAATTTATTGGAATTTGTCTCCTACAGAATTTCTGCAAGGATCTCAATCAATACCTTAACTACTTCAACTACTTCATGTCTTTGTAACATAAAGATAGGCCACGTAGGGTGTTTTGTATCTTGATTACTTTGCGCGTGCGATGGCCTGCGATACAAACAACTTTCTATCTGCTGCATTTTATTCCTGTGTCCAAGAAATTTAAGGTGCAGTTTCCGGCCATTCTTAGATCAGTATAATCTAAAATTCATCAATGCACACTTTAGAAGAAAAAGATGCAATCATCATAGAGCAATCACTTTAAATAAGTGTAAAATCAGGAAGGAGAAAGAAAGTCTACAAAGCAAGCGGAAGGAAATTAGCAGTGTTAATGAAAAGGATTGAAAGAAAAGTAGTGAAAAAGTACCAACGAAGATCAGGATGGAGGTAGTGATTGTATCTGCAAAAAGGCAGTGATCGTTAATGTTGCTTTATAAACAATTTGGTGTGGCTGTCAAAAGTGGGGGCTGTAACCCTTCCCCCAGTAATTGCCATTATGGACACAGCTTCCTTGATTAATAACAACAGAGTATTGAACAAGATTTAACTGAATGAGCCAAAATACAACATTTGCTCCAATGACCTGCTTGCAAGGAAAATGTTCATTACATCATGTTATTCAATAACATCTTATCAATTAAACTTCTCTTTTTGTCAAACTTGCCCTGATTTATTATTTTCAATGGGCAACCACCAATTGTAGCCTGTTGATCACACATTTAACAACAAAGGCTGCTTGTTTCTGTGCACAGTCAAAACACCTACTGAAATCTTTATGGAGAGGCCAGCTTCAAGGAAAAACTAAACCAGAAATTCCTTTTCAATTTTGAAGCATTATTTTATGAGTGTAGCATATCTAAACTGGCAGGTTTAAAGTTGCTTTTTAAGGTATCAAATTGTCTAGAAAATTGAATTTGTTTGAGGCAAGCAATAGCTCAGGCTCACCTCCACACTAGCCACTCTCTTGCAACATGGGGCGAGCTGTGAATTGCTCTCCTAAACAGAACATGAAGTAAAATTCGCTTCTCTAAAATTCCCATTCACTTACCCTTTTCGTTTTGAAAGAACCCTGAAAAATTTACAAGGTTAATTGGTTTTGCATTTTTAAAAAATAATTCTTTGCCTGTCAGGCAGTTTTTGTTATGATTGTCACGAGCTGCAATCTATTTGGGAAAGGATAGTGAAGGGAAAGGTATGTTTGCAGAGCTTAGAACCTTTCATTCTTATGAAAACAACCACATTATTGGTAGGAAAGTCGAAGAAAGTGGTAAGGATTGTCGATCGAGAGATAGAATAAAACAGCAGGGCCCTTCCAGCATTAGAAACAGAACCCTCCCTCAAAGAAAACAGCCTACTTACGTCTTGCAGATCAAAAACCACAACTAAAAGATGCAATGCCACAAGGAAGCGCATTCACTGGAAAACTAGATTGCATGAAAGCTATAATGGTAACATGTTTCAGATTATTGGCAGAACCTGACTGTCATTACATCTAGCTGTTTTGGGATGTAATGGTTACATGTTTCAGATTATTGGTAGAGCCTGACTGTCAATGCATATAGCAGTTTTGGAATCCATATACATAAATATGAAATAGCCGGTATTCTCTAGACAGAAGGAGTTTGTTTTCACCTTAGGATTCATTGGTAACATTTTCCATTGGCAAGCGGCACAGATTGGGCAACCTCAACAGTCATGTGCTCGCGTTTCTGATTGGCCTATTTCAATTCGTAACTGAGTTTCAATATTTTCTAGCCTAGAGTTTTCGAACTATGTTCTGACATTTTATAGTCTGAAAGAGTGTCAGACGAAAAGCTTAAGTATTTTTCAAAATGTGTTTTTCAAAGCCTTTTTTAATTCTGTACATCAAAAAGATTGTTTGGTAAGAGAATTATAGCACTTTTGTGCTGTGCAAGCTTTACATGGAACCACAGAATCCCTATTATCTGAAGAAACTTAAAGTGTCCGTCTTTTTTAAATCCTTTAAGCAAAAGGGGTGCCAGAGCAACGGTTAAATTTAAACTTGGAGAAAGTAATGGGTGGAACAGCAGCAAAAATAGCAATAGATAAAGGACAAGACGCTGCATTCCAAGATGATGAGGAACTTGATGATGCTCTTAAAGTTATCGGTTGAGAAGGAAAGTATAAAAGAAAGAAGGGTAAATTTCCAAGAAGAAGATATTTAAAACTTGATAAGATGGGTTCAACAGTAACAAGAGCAGCAGCTAAACAAGCTATCAAAGAAGGTTTGAAGCAAAGAGAGAAAGCAATAGCACGAAATGTAACAAAAAAAGATTTAAAACAGGTTGCAATCAAAGGAGCTAAATCACTTGCAAAGGGAGCAGCAGCAGCAGCAGCAGCTGGAGTTGCAATAGATGCAGGGATTCAGAAAATTAGGAGGTCTTGAAAAAGGATAAAAGGAATGAAAACAAGGCAGAAAAGAAGAAGAAAAACCTGTGAAACGAAAGACAACAAGAAAATTAAGTAGTTTAAGTGCAAAGGAACTGAAAATACCCTGCACTCTAAAGCGAAGGAATTTCACCAAATATTAAAATGTTTAAAACCAAGATTATAAAAGCATTTCTATTTTTCCTAGGATTTTTATCATTAGCTAATATTACTCAATGTACCTTTTTGAGAGGAAAGTGGCAACATGAGAGGCAGAAGGGGTGTTTCTTACCAAATAAAGGAGGCTTCTATGCGAATTAATAATGTGATGTAGTAATAGATTAATGTCGTTACTTAACAACAATGAAGATGTAATGTTACCAATTTTAAACAACTTGTCATTTTGAACTATATGACATGATATTTGAACTGATGATGTGATTTATGTTGATTGGCTGAAGCATACATGATATTTGAACATATAAAAATAAAAATGGATTCTGATTGGCTGAAACTGATGTGAGATTCAAAATGCTGATGTGACATTCGAACTGATATGATATATAAGTCATTGAATTTTAGGGTAAAGCTCAGTTGGAACTTGCAACTGCAAAGAGCAGACATATTTTTTGAGTCTAACATCACACACAGTGCAGGGGCTGTTTAAAGGTAATGGGCTCATGCTTAAAGATTTCAAAGTGAAAGTAGGGTACATTCTATGATCGATGTACAGGCAAATGCTAATAAGTTGAAGAGAGCACATCACATGGAAGATCAAGAACAGGGTCAAAGCAAGAAGCGATCACCACCATTGCATTCATCTTCTCCATCATTTGGTTGCTCAAAACTTAGCTTCATTGTTACTCTTTGTGATTCATAAACCAACTGATTTTTTTGCATTGCTTGCCCACCCATATATCTTAATAATTCGAGTGTCACATCAGCAATGACATTGCTTTCAACCAACCAGAATCCATTTTATTATTTAGGATATTACTATCAACCAATAAGAATCAGTTTTTCTTTCTAGATGTACGAATATCACGTCATCTTCAACCAATCAGAATACAGTTCAAATATCACGTCAGCAATGGCGTTGCCTTCAGCCAATCAGAATACAGTTCGAATATCAACCATTCGAAATGTAACACTACTATATCACATCAGCAGTTTGAATTGTGCTATTATTTATCAAAAAGTATGACTATATGTTTGCATGTATGTAGAGACAATGAAACTATGAATAAACTATGATTCTACAACTAATCAATACTAAAACAACTATGCAACAATTAAACTAAGCAATACTTAAACTCTCGATTAACACTATAAACTATATATATATAAATTAACTAAGCAAAAATTAAAAGCTATTTGAACTAAAACTATTTGAACTAAAACTATTTGAACTAAAACTATTTTGAACTAGAACTATCAGAACTAAAACTATTGATTAATATACTATTGAAATCATCTAATCAACTAAAACTGTTTGAACTAACATTAAAATTATTGATTACAACTAAACTATAATTCTAAAACTATTTTAACTAAAACTATGGATGAACTCTTAAACTATGAATTAACATTAGAACTATGAATTAATACTAAAACTATGAATTAACATTAAAACTATTACTCTAAAACTATGAATTAACTAAACAACACTAAAACTATTTAAACTAACTCTAAAACTAATCTATGAATCATATCACCACAACCACAATGGACCTGAGCATGGCAGAGTGAACTTGAAGCCTGATCGGCTCATTTTATATACAAAATCTCAAAGTGTGAGTATACTTCAAAAATTTTCAGTTCTACGGAGAAATAGTTCAAAATTTAAATTCATTTTATCTCGAAAATGCCACCATGCCGCACGCTGACTTTTTTCTTGATTCATTTTCATGACCCAAAAAATTAAAATGAAATTGGTCGGCATATCCAGAAAATTTGAACACGTTCATAATTTTACTGCAAAGATACCTAATGTCAGGATTGTCAAATTTTGGGGGAGATTGACTGATAAGTTAAAACGAACATATTTTTTGGGGATATGCAGTATATTCATGAAAGTATTTCATCAAAATAGATTGGTCACAACTGTAAGTAGCTGTTTTCTCTTCGATATTGAAATCGCTTTGGTATTTTTTGTATAAGAGAAGAAAACCGAACAAAAGCGATATTTGACAAGGTCAACGTGGGAAGTTTTGTTCCATTTTTAAATTAATGATCGTGAAAAATTTCCACCATGCCACATTCTGAATTTTTGTAAACTTATAGTCAGAAGTTCCATTTTTTTATATAATGTCTCCTTCAGTGGCGGAAAATTGGGAAACGCTTTAAAATTTACTTTTTAAATTGTTAATATTTCCCTCATTGCTTAATACTAGGCCTAGGCATAGGATACTTTAGATTGACAGTGTAGCATAGAGGCATAGACAACAAAGAGATTAATAACTACTTTTAAAGCCTTAATGTAATGATATAAATGTATCTTAAGTTGATGATTTATTTTTTCGACTTCATAAAAAAGAAGCAGAGGAAAGGTTAAAAGTGAAGGTTTGTTATCTCATATATTTTTATATCATTCTAAATTGGGACAAAACAACACAACTTTTACGGGCAGGAAAATCATGTCAGCATGCGCGCGCATAAAAAACATTTTTGCTCTATGTTGATTTCCATATGAATGTGACTAGAATGATATCATGTTGGCCTTCAAATTTTCTATTCCCAATACAATGGACAAGCATGTTAATTTTTGCATTGACCATAAAGGATTTTGATACACTTATTTTCTTGATAGTGGTGTCTTACGTCTTCTCTCCATCTTCCATAATTTTTGTGAATGTAATGAAATACCTTCAGAATTGCGTACTTGGTTGAAATTTTCTGGTTGTGTGTTCACAAGATGACCTCACAAATGCATATATTAATTATTTTTATTCAAAATTTGGCATTTTAAAACTTTCTGTATTTGCCATATTTGGTCCACTTTGTCCATTTTAAGCTATTTCAAAGCAACTTCTGGGGATTGGGATCTCCGGAATTGAAGCAACTTAGATGGTTGTATCGCGATTCCAGGGCTTTATTGCATAGGCCTACTGGCCTACTCAAACGAAAATGCTGCCTCTTAAATTCATCTATTGGCGCTCGTCATCGCATGAAAGCAACTTGATAGGTAATTTTTACCAAAAGGCAGTTTAACTTTATACGTGTCGTAGTGCTAATTTTTGCTAATACTAAGAACAACAGAACGCGCGAGAGTCTGACAAAATCACAGCTTTCAAAATCTAAACAATAAATTTTTAAGACTAGATCTGCAAAGACAACAATAATCTATATTAAACAGGATTGATCAAATTCAGTGTGAATGATTAATGTCAACAGAAATTGCATCATATTTTGTACTATGATATTCGCATAATCGACATTTTAAATCAGAAGACATTTTGGAGGAAGTGTCAGGGTCTCAAGCTCAACCTTTAGGCCAAGTCACCTAAATGAGCATTATTCCGTTATAGCAACAAAAACAAGAATACCTTGTCTGTCAAGTTCTTGACTTGTTGCTCTGATAGCTGCTGGCAGTTATTTAGTTGTTCTACCCATGCATCAAGGTCCTTCACCTCCATTACAATCACGTTTGTTAAATCTTTCCGAACAGCCAAGACCAAGACAGACGCACTACGAGCCGATATTGTGAGAAGCGCCTTGGCAGTTTCTGGCGTTGAAGATTCCGCGGCAAAGCGCGAGAACACGTCTATTTTCCTTATATAGCATCATCTTTACCAAATTAGGAAAAAGGAAAATAGTTTCATTGAAAGATGAAACATCTTAAATCCCCGAGTTGACCTTCTTCGCATAAGTTAACCCCTTATAAGTGAAAAAGTTTAATAAGCCCCCACACTAAAGATTCCAACTCTGCCGATTTGGGAGTCTCCCGAATTAGGAGTTAACCTAAACTCCTGCTTTTCGAATTTTTTTTCATAAATCTGTTATAAAATCACATTTTTTAAAAATGTTGAGCAATGATAGAAGATCTGCATGAGTGTATGCACACTGTTTTTTCATGTTAGCCATTCAGCCAATATAAGAGGCCGCTGCTCACAAGTTGCTTCGTTTCACGGCGTTGCGACCTGCACTTTCTGTGGGGGGTTTTTATTGAAAAAAATACAATCCCCTCGTTTTTTTAGCGACAAAAACTACTTTTTGTGCAGAAATTCAAATGGTTTGAAACATGGTTTTCGATAAATTCTTAAAAAGGAATTACCTGATGCAAAGTCGGGTGTTTTCTGCAGAAGCAGACTGGCCAGCCCCAAAGTAAATTTCCCGGTGCGCCCTTTGCCCAAAGTATTTTTTCAAAAACTTGAAAACTTTCAAAAGGCAACTAACCATCGAACAAAACTTAAATTGATTACAATCAACAATTGACTTCCTGTCTAAAGTACGTTTCCATGAAAAATTTAGCTTATCCTTTAGGCTGAGAAAATTCATTGAAAACGAAATTTTGATCAGCAGTTTCTGCAAGATTCTTTGAAGGCCTTGAAAAATATATTTTGTCTTGAAAATTGCTTTGAAAAAAGCAAAACTTTTAAACATATCAAATATTTTTCGTCTGAAACTCCTCAGAGCATAAGATGTCAGAATAAGGGTCCAAAAGAACAAGATGGAGAATTCGATCCATAAATGGGTATTTATTCTCCATCTTGTTCTTTCCGACCCTTATTATGACGTCTTATACTTTGAAGAGGTTCAGACGATAAAAACTTTAAATATGTTTGAAATTTTTCCTTCTTCAAAGCTTTTCCAAATTAAGTAGTGCCAAAAAATTGTTCACATTTTTTTTATTGATAGCAGTTAATGTGGTCGCAGCCAGAAAGCCTACTCTCACTTCCAACCCTCGTTAGCTTTTAATTTTTTCAAGCAAGTGCGCAATACTTGAATTAATTCGATATCTGTTGAGGGGGTAGTAGGGGTTTACACTAGCTAACTAGCACACTGTTTGTGAAACCCATGACTTTTGGCTAACCATATTAGTTTTTTGACTTATGACTAACGCGAGTTATTTCGAGTATCTGATATCAAATAACTGAGAGGGCTCGCGCATTGGAAAAATTAATTGAGCACTACCCTTCTCTCTTTCCAATCAAAATGGTTATAACTGAATGACATTATCGATGTGTTGGCTATTGGGTATGGTAACGTTTATATATTACGTAATCAAAAATGGGTTGGGGAGGGGGGGGTCAGCTTGTTTAAAATTATTTAGGGAGAAGGAGATTAGATCTTGTTAAAATTATTATTTAGGGAAAAGGGGTTTTTTTGATGACGTAATATGTGCATATTTCTTGTGTTGTCTCTTTTGAACAATAGTCCCTTTTCTTTGGGCCATAAACTATCCCTTAATATTGAAAACTGCTCTAGGTATGATAGAGGACAATACTTTCTAAACGTCCTGTTGTTGGCAAGCTTTTTTATTTTGCAATTCAACTAAAATCTCGTATGCATCATGCTTTTTGTACGTTACAACCAAGAATTTCGTACTCAAAAGAAATTATGACTAATTGAAGCCAAAAATCTTGACCACTTTTTAAAAGACTTTATACAGAATTTGTTGAGAATTGATGCCCCCATATACGAACCTTCTGTAAACTTAGTTGAAAGTTAAACCGGCTGTTTTGTTAAAACTGGTAACTGGTAACTTTGTGTAACTTTTGTTAAAACTTTGTATACTCTCTCTCTCTCTCTCTCTCTCTCTCTCTCTCTCTCTCTCTCTCTCTCTCTCTCTCTCTCTCTCTCTCTCTCTCTCTCTCTCTCTCTCTCTCTCTCTCTCTCTCTCTCTCTCTCTCTCTCTCTCTCTCTCTCTCTCTCTCTCTCGCTCTCTCTCTCTCTCTCTCTACGACAAGCCCCGGTAAATCTCCTAGTTCTTTTCCACAGGTTCCTCAAAATCAAGGAACCTAATTTGATTGGTTGGGGGGAATTTCTACTGTTTTTTTAGTGTTCAAAATGGCGTCTTCGAGCAGAGGTATAAATAAATTTTATAATAGAATAATAGAATAGGCCTGTTTGTTCTTTTGAACAACTAAAATTATCTGAATTGTCTTTCGTATACTCTTCAGAATTAATGGCTATTTTGTTTTCAAGCTCTTGGCTGGAACAGCGGGCTCAGTCAGTTTGTCAAATGTATATCATGTGAGTCCCGAAAAACGCTGAGAAAGGGTTGTCTGAAAGCTAGAATCTTAGGACATAGGGTTGTTTTTTTACTCAGTCAGAGGAACCACAAAAATGGTAGGAATTTACTGATATGATGTTATGAAAAGGTTTTTGGTAAATCAATGGTTATACAGTACAACAAATTCTGCAGTGGCATCTAGTTATGTCTGTTGCTCAAATCTCAGATAAGAAATTCAAGTCTTTGTTTAAGGATGTTACACTCAAACAGGTCATGAAATCAGCTGTGCATGAAATCAGCTGTGCATGAAATCAGCTGTGCATGAAATCAGCTGTTCCACTTTTCTGTTGCTAAAACCTTGCACTGCACTAATCAAATAATTTTTTACCTATGATGGAAAACAATGCCTAGCAAAATATATTTTCTAAAAATTGTCAACTTGTTACTTTCAATCCCTTTTGCACTGTCAGATTAGCACTGCCAATTAATCAGTTTCAGTTTCATTTATTGGTAAAATCAATGCTATATACAATTTAACACAATTACTACACAACTACAAATTTACAATATATATACCATACAGATTAAAGGAAAGTACGCTACAGATACTGGAAAAAACAACATGATGGCATTCACGTTTGATTATGTAAGAGCTCTTTAAATGGAGTAACTATGGGCCCATTGAAACAAAGAGACTTAAAAAAGAATAAAACAAAACAAAAATCTGATGTATATTAAAAAATCCTCTTGGTATATGTAATTTTTCTCATTTCAGCTACTTTACTACAGTTAGGTACCATGCAAACTTATGACTAGCTCAGGCCTCACTAAAACTACCCTGGGTACCAGAGCCGCAGTTAAATTTTTGCGGCTCTGGTGCAGTACCACTAGCTGGGTGTGCCTTTAAATGTCCCAATGAGAACAACCCAACCCATTTACTCAAAATTGTTTCAGTGAACATCTGGCAGAAAACTGAAAACAACTGGTTACTTTTTAATATGCAAACAACTTAAAATGCCGAAATCCCACAAAAAAGCCCCTGCTCATGGGCCTGAATTATACTACGTCTAGTGAGAAAAGTTTGACAATATGAACGAGCCTCTGTTGTTGCTTAAATTCATTGGAAATTGACTGCATTCTTCTTTGAACGTCAGAACATCTGTTAAAAAGGTTTCCTGCAAAGTTCATTCTTTCAGTTCCGTCTCAGTGTATACCATAAAACCATAAAAGATATCAAATCAAACTGTAGGCCTTTTTATAATTTTAACAAAATTTAATTTATTCCTGTACCCTCGAAGCGATGTGGTAATCGTTAATGAGGCTCCACGATTGCAGAAGGTTGAGTCTCTCAAAAAGCACAATATTTATTTTCTGTGCATGACTATGGATCTTAAATTAGATAATAGGGACATTTTTTGGACGCAAAGAGGTAAATGTAATAACTGCATAGGCTTCCAAATATTTAAATATTTGGCACTGACGCAATAAATTTTCAGTGATACTTCTCTTTATTTAAATCCAAAATTATCCGACTTGACTAAAGTAATGTTAATAGCACTGTTTAGATTCAGCCAAACTCAAATTCGTAGGTTTGTCCTTTCTTTACTCAAACTAGACAATGGGTGGAAACTAGCTGGATGATACATCGTATATTTTTATGTTATGTATAAACTACATTTTCCATATATTTTGTCAGTTGATTGCACATTGACATGAATGGTTTAACATTATAATAATTCCTTTCTCTTATATAACACAAATAGGCTATGGGCTAATTCTGTGATTTTTCCATGTGTTTCTCCTGTAATTATTACTCTTTTCAATAGAATTCTCTGTCAAATTAAAGGTCGATGGCACTAAGAAATATGGTGCAGTTTTCAACATTTTAAACTATATGTCAAATAGTGGTCATGGTGCTGCACAATCTCAGTCAAATAGAAAAAAGTATTGATTATCTACTTTGTGAGAGAAAATATAGCTTTTATGATCTGCTAGTTTTTACTCATTGCAGGGTATTTGGAAGTTGACACAACTTTTTCATTCCATTGTAAAAAATATTAAACACAATGTTGTGAAGTAAGCAATTTGTTGCAGTAATAGTTTTACTGCTGTCTGATTTTGTTAATATACATTATGAACCATAAGGGATTTTTATTAAACTCAAAATTAGTGAATTCTGCGCTTTAATATGTCTTTAAACATAAATTTGAGAAATAGAATGGTTCTTACCCATATTGGTTTCCAAATTACTTGCTTGAGCTTGAGAATATTCTCAGTGAAAAGGGTTGCAAAATTTGGCAAATTCAGAAAAAAGAGTACATTTTAAGCAACTCAGAATCGAGAAATTAGGGTCCGGTTTCTACTTTCAGGAACACACAGGTATGCTTGTATACTGTATGCTTGTGTCAATAACAATTGTAAAATGCTTTGCTATTTACCGTAGCTAACATGAATAAAAAAATGGGGGGAAATTTTGCAAAAAGGGCGTGTCCCCGCATTTGCGAATGTTTGAAGGGCGTGGTCCCAAAAATATTTTTGGGGGCTACGCCCCAGACCCCCCGCTGTTGCAGCCCTGGGTACGCCACTGGACCAACTGACTGAGCCCGCCGGGGCCCAGTCTGCAGAGTATGGCATGTGCACACAGGAGATATTTTTGTTCAAAACCTGTTGCACACCGGGTATTTTTGGGTGTGGCAACTAATATGGGCGTGTCTGGGTGTGGTCCCATAGAAAATTCTGTGGCTTCTATTGGAATGACCCAGACAAGAAGAAGAAAGGGCGGGCAAAAGAAGAAGGCACGTGAGGCATTTTTACGATGAAATGCAAATTTAAAACTTTAACCACAACAGGGGGAAATTTAATAGCTGGTTCACACCAGCACACCAGAAATTTTTGGTGGTGCACACCGGCACACCAGGCTTTTTACTCCGGAGATCTCGTCGGAAAGTGCCATACTCTGCAGACCGGGCCGGGGCTCTTGGCGAGTCTTTGCATGGGACGGCGAGGCAAGCTGTTGTTCTTGTGCTCAGAATAAATTGTTGATGTCAGCGAACAAGAAAAGCGACTCGGTTGTGCAGACTCCACTCTTTCTCCCCTTTTCAATTTCTGACTTTGCACGCAGGCTAGTTTTTAGGATAAAGCAAACAATCGCAACAGTGGAAGTATGGGCGATGGGCGACCTGACGACCATTTTATTCCCGCCTCGTTTAGGTTTGTACTGAACATCACGACACCCTGCAGGAACCATTCTGTGACAGAACCATAATGAGTGACGTTGCGGTAAACAAATGTTTATTATATAGTAGTTATTGTATAAAATATAGTTTTATATATGTTGAATGTTGCATCGAGTAGAATTGACCGTCAAGTATTTTGTAATTAAATTTGATAAGGAATTAGGATGATATAAGGCTGCTTCAGGGCTCCTCTCAACGTAAACATCCGTTAAGATTCGTAGGGATAAAGTAGGACTGTGGTCTACTTTCTGCGAATCAAATTTTTTCGCTGCAAATTTGGTAAAGTGACACCACGCATGCTCACATTCACAAAAATATTCGTGCGAAAGAGTTTCGGTTTTCACTTTTTTTAAATTGTTTAAAAATTCCACTACATAGGCCTTTACAATGTTAATTCTATTACTCTATTCTATTACAACATACCCTACCAGAACAAAAGTATTGTAACACCTGCGAAGGCGATTAATGGCGGACCATGCAATAACTTTTGTTGTTGTCTGATTTAGCTATTGTTTAATCAGCCAATTGCACGCAAATAAAATTGCAAATTCAATGAAGCGTTAATTCGAATATTCCATTTCCATTTTTCAAAATTTTAAATCAGCAATTCAAGTAACTTTTAATTAAACTTTGTGGAGGTGCTTCTGGCTCTGATAAGTACGGGAAATTGCTTTGGAATTGATGCACAAAAATTGTTGATGAAATGCACTGGGATTCTGTTTCATTCTCAATAAACTCTCTAAGTCAGTTTTTGTTTGGACCTTAGAGAACCTTGTGGATTTCAAATCAGATCATTTTTATTGGCAACAACAAATATTCGTTTATTTTAAGGTTAGGTCTTTGTGATAGCCGAGGAAGTACATAGAGTTTGCAGATTTGCAGGTAAATTTGAGTAAAAATGGCCATTTAAGGGGGATCTATTGCTTTTTATGATAAAAACAGCCTTCCTCATTTTCCTAGCATTGATTTGATTCCACCAAAGAAACTGTTTTGCATTATTTTGACATGTTTCACTGCATTTACTCGCACTATTTATATGGGCCTAACTGTGCCCAGAAAGATTACCCAAGGTGAAATGGAAAATTTTGGGGCTAAAGAAGTCGGGAATATTGACTTAATTTGTTGTTACCTGATCTTTCGCTATTTTGCTTTCGTTTTCTGTGGAAAGTTTCAAAATCTTTAGAAGTAAAAGACCAGTTATACGAAGTTTATCACAACTACAAACTCCTTATCCTCTCGATATTTTGATTTTACCACTGCAGATACTTTTTCTTAAAACTGTAAGATTTCTTAGGTTAATATTGTAATTCTGAGTATTTCGAAATCCTCGATAAATTTCAAAGAATTTGACTACTGGTTTGGCCTGATTATTTTCTCTCTTGAGGGGAATATTTCAGCGTAAAGATACTAGTTTACAAAACTTCAATTTTTTTGGA
Source organism: Rhopilema esculentum (assembly GCF_057945365.1). Classification (NCBI taxonomy): domain Eukaryota; kingdom Metazoa; phylum Cnidaria; class Scyphozoa; order Rhizostomeae; family Rhizostomatidae; genus Rhopilema; species Rhopilema esculentum. The sequence goes on from NC_142831.1 coordinate 58,525, forward strand.
TGCTATTTTCGTTTGGGTGTTGCAATACTTTTGTCCTGGTAGTGTACAGTACAATTTAAATATAAGTTTGAAAAACATGAAGACTTATAACAACATGAAAACATATAACAAATTGTATGACTAGAGCTTCTTAAGCCTGATTTACACGAGATGAATTTTTTCGTACGAAGCGAATTTTTTGCCGCGAATCCGCAAAAAATATTTGCAGTTGTAGAAAATTTGCAGCGAATTTGCTGCGAATAATTTGCAGCGAATTTGCAGCAAATAATTTGCTGTGAAAAAGTATAAACCATTTCCACTTTTTCGCTGCCAAATTTTTGGCCTTGTAAAATAAACCAATCAGAACAGCATTTGAAGACATCTGACTTCTGTTTTGGTTCCAGATGGCCTAAATCTTTCTGCATTTTTTTTTTCCAACACTCTTGCCCATAAAACATCAAAAAAATTGGTTGGTAATTATTCATTTCCTGTTCCTCATACACAATCCATGTAAGTGGATTCATATCAGATTATTATTCAAACATTTGAATTTCAAATTGACGAAAACTGGCTTGAAAGTTTCATCGTTCTACCAATATGTCAAAATTAAAATATTAGGCAAGAATTTCTTCAAATTGCTAAAGATGTCCTGAATGTTTCTAATCCAGTATCGCTTTTTGCTGTTTTGCTCGCTTTTTTGATAAATTTGAAATTTTAAGCTTTCTGATAAGAGCACTCTTTGGACAGTCGCTATATTCTTTTGTAATATTTGCAGCGAATTCGCATAAACATTTCTGCCAGTGTAAATTGAACTTCAAATTTGAAAGAAAAATTTGCAGCTAAAAAGTTTGTGGCAAAAAATTCGCTTCGCGCGAAAAATTTGTTCCATATAAATCAGGCTTTATGAGGAACCTCCTCAACAGCTAAACTTATCAAGGAGAGAGCACCCCCATTTGCAAAAATGGTTTATTTTCCTTTGAAGCAGAGCTGCCGAGAGGTTTCAGAGGCTCTAGGACGAAACCGAAAAGCAAGGCCCTCTGCAGCTTAAAGTGCATTTCAGAACCTTTCTTACAGTCATTTTCCTGCAATCATTTTTAAATTTGTAACTATTTGAGACATGCATTTGCTATCTCTGTTTTATTCAATTCTTAAAATGGAACTTATTTTATGAGGTCCCCAATATCTGGAGGCCCCCTTCTCCTCTGTTTCGGTTGCCCTGCTTTGAGGTTTGAAATGTAAAAGCTTTAGACCTGTCAACCTAAAATTTTCAAAACTTTGAGATTTCAGATTTTTTGTAGAGAAAAACAGGGAGATTTGGCCAAACACAGGGAGATCCCTGGTATCTGTTGAATTTATAAACAACATACCTGTAAAAATAAGTCATGTTAGACAAACAGTTAATGACAATAATTATCATGGGAAGCTTCTTCCTGGTGGTTTTTAACATTTTCGTCAATTTGTGAACACTAACAAAAAACTTACTCACAAAGAAAGTCATTTAGATGAAAAGTCAATTTTGTAAAAAAAATGCTTCAGTTTGCAGTTTCCAGTACAATTTTTTAGCTTTGCAACATCTAACAGTATTAGAACTATAATTGAACAAAGACTCAAAGACTTTGTCAAAGAGTAACATTTCCATGTCAAATCATCCAAGAATTCTTAAATCTCTGACTCATGGGTTTGATTGCATTCATTTTAACATACCCTAGACATCATTACCAAATATGATGAAATCCAAAATTCCACTTTGACTTCTCAAGTCCTTCAAAAGTTATAGAATGATGTTCAAAATTCTAGGCAGTTCTCATGAAATGTGAAGAAGAGGGTGTAGCCCTGCCTCATTAATGTAAACATAGAATTGTATCTACTAAAGCTGTAACTGAATATTGGTATTCTGACTAAAGAGACAAAGAAAATATTAGCTTCATATTCTAGTATTAGTTCAAACACTTACATTCTAATATAAGTAAGCAAAATAACTAAATTTATTCAATGTAGTGGAATTTTAAATTGTACTGAACTGAACTAAATATACCTAGAATTCAACTGGCATAAGTTGAATCTCCTAGGACCATAGAAAATGTTCTAACTTATACAAAGTTGCAAAAATCCACAATGATAAGCTGTACGAGGCGGCATCTTATTTTTAGTTCTCCTTCTTTAGGTGTCATACCCACAGGTTTTAACAATCATGGTTTTCCATCTTTCTTGATCCCGCACTCTATGAACTACTTCTATGGCTGACTCAGCACCTAGTCACCTATGCAGACCATCTATGTGCTTCTCCCTATGCCTTCCCTACTTTTTTTTCCTGTCAGCTTTCCTTTTGTAGTAAAGTGCTCAAGACCAGTTTTTTTACTATGTGACCAAATCTTGCCCCCACTCTTAATTTGAAACCAGAAAGGGAATTTTCTACCTAGTAAATGATGATAAGACAGAGCAGATTTCACTTTACATAAGGCCTTTTTTAACCCAACAATATGATGACCATAAACCTATTGATTATATGGTTCATCCTTGTAGCAAGGTTTTATGTACTTTATATATTTTATGATAATATAAATAATATATTTTATGTTTCATTATCTGGTAATATAAATTATAAATAAATAGAATTAATGAACACCTTCCCCTCATCCTATAATTAAGTCCTAAACAGGGTGATGTTTCCACACATTTTTGCTCACAGTGTGCCATGTGCCTATTCTATTGTTTTGATTAGCAGCACATTTACTAAAATTTTCAGATTTTGAATGGTGTGAGAGTCAAATACTTATAGCCCCTATTACCCTAAAACATTGCATACTTAGAAAAATTTAGTTGCAAAAGTTTTTCATTTTGGTTGGTATTACAAAACAATTAGCATATTGAATTTCCTTTAAGGAGAAGGAGCCATGGAATATGTCCGTTGCTGAAAGAGTTGAGTTTGCAAAACAAATGAAAGAGATTGGAAGAAGGTATTTCTTGGTATGTTACTGTACAAAGTATTTTGCCATTTTAACTTCAAAAAACAGGATATCAAGTTTTTTTTTGTAGACTGAAAAAAACTAAATACAGAGGCCCTAAAACAAAATCTACTCTGTTGTCCTCATCACAAATTGCTGAGATTTATCATTCGATCTCTTGCATCATGTTTTAACAAATCAAATGCTGAATAAACCAATGGCCTGACAACAATACCCATTCTCCTTAATTGCTTCAGCTTTTGTTTTTTGTGACTACCTTTTACTCAAAAGAAATCACTTCTGTTGACTAAAAACTAAAACATGCTTTTTCTGCCTGTCTGGATGAAAATTGAGCACCCATGATATCAGAAAATGATTGACTAGCTGCTTTCCAATCATGAATGCTCAAACTCATTCATTTATTGGTCATATTTGACACAAAGGCCTTCTTTCCAAACTCTCCTAATGTTTGGTCTTTATCAAAACCTTATAAATTGGATTAGCGATTTTCTCTCAGACAAGTTCATAGCCTTCAGAGTTGATGGCTACCTCTCCAGTCCAAACTCAATTAATGCTGGTGTTTGAAAAGGTTGTCGCTTAACTTCTGTTTTATTCATCCTTTCATAAATTATCTACTAACCTCCACCACTTCAAGTATTTATTCTTTTGCTGACGACACTTAAGTGAGCTCTACATTTTTCTTGAATTGTCCACATAATTCTGCTACCAACACCCTCCTTCGAAAAAGTATTTCAGCCTTGCCATGCAAAAATCGACAAGTGGAGTAAAGAGAATCTTGTTAAGTTTAATCAAACTAAAGTAATGTAGGTTTTTTCATTTCACCCAAACACAACCCCAACTTTTCCCCCATCGTTATGGAATTGTAACCACCCCTGAGACATGCACGCAATAGCAGACACTTTTCCATTGTTCCCCCTTTCCAAGGCTCTTCGCCAAATGCACGAACTAAATCCCACAACTTTTGTTTCCTGCCTAGATCTTGTAAATTTTGAAATGCTCTACCTCTTTCCTGCTTCTCAGACTTTATTTGTACATTTAATTGTTTAGTCAAAGTCTGCCCACATCAATCAGTTTATTTCTGTGTTTTGTTAAAAGTAACTAGCTTCTTCATTTATCTTTTGGTGAGCAGCTTGCATCTTGAAATGGCCTCTTGAACGTTGTTATGGTTTCTCACTTTAATCGCTTTTCTTTTGTTATATTGATACAGCAGTTTCCCTTTTATTAATCTCTAGAGAAAAAGTTATGTGTGAATATTGTATCCCACAAAATGTTTGATTACCCCCACATACATTTTAGAAATGATGTTAGGTTTTTTTCGCAAACTCATTATCGTTTTGATGCATTGTGTACTTGGTTTCTCTTAGGATGGTCTTGTTGAAGACGCAATGGAAAGTTACAGAAGTGGTCTAAAAAGATTAATACCAGCATATGATCTTCCTCATGACCTGCTGTCGGAAGTAAATTCTTTGAAGCTTTCATTTTACCTCAACATAGCAGCTTGCCAGATAAAATTAGGACTTCCTCAACATGTTGTCAAGAACTGCTCAAAAGCGTTGTGTATTGATAATAGAAACATTAAAGCATTTTATAGAAGATCAGTTGCCTGGACTGAGATCAATGAATTTGAAAAAGCTCGAGAAGATATCAAGGCAGGCCTGTTAATTGATGAAAAGAATAAAACATTTAAGGTTCAACTAGCTAAAATTGACTTAAAATGTAAAGAGCAGAATATGAAGTATAATGGAATGTTAAAAAAATGTTTGAGTGGATAGCACCGCACATGTTCTAAGGAATCCAATCCAATCATTCGGCCTCAAAAAACAGAGTCAAGTGCGGTGTTTGAACCAGGCACAAAGCTAAGAGAGGGGACACGGGGAGCATTGCCCGTCCACCTAAAATTTTATGCCCCTCTCTGCCCCAAATCATCCTTATGTCTAAAACCTTAGGAAAAGGCGTCTTCCTACTGACTTGAAAAAGACAGTCGGTTTCAGCAAAGATTTTGCATTGTGATGAAAACCAATGGCGACTGACTCGAGCCAACTACTCATATCCTTCAGCCTGCCTTGAATGCTTTTTTGTTCACTGAGCAAAGTAGATACTCAGAACAAAGACGCCAAGCTGCAAAATGAGATTGGAACTTCATTCACTTTGTGCGACAAACTTTGATATCACTTTTCAAATATTTATTATCCATTTTTGTTTGAATTCCAAACCTTGAAAACTGTTTGAAAGTAGACAAAATGGGAAGGCTCTGTTGCACATATCATCATGGCTTAGCTCCCTTTTACGATAAGTTGTTTTATTTATTTTTTGAAATATGCATTAGAAAACAAAATTATATTCAAATACTTGCGTTTCCAATCGCTAGTGACAGAAGATTACAAAGACTCTAAAAAGATTCCTTACATTGCAGAAGTTCTTTATCAGGTGCAAGCTAATAACTCTGTATCAAATTCTGTATCAAGTTCTTGAATGTTCTTCAATACCGTTACTGAAGTTCTTGTCTCTAAATAACAAGCAACGAGGTCAAGTGGCTTACAGGCCGATTGGATTACAGCCGATTGTTGAGGTTCTCCTAGTTTTGGTAATGAAGCAAACACCGACTGCTGCACCATGTTGGTGTGCTGAATAAATTCAACTCTGTGTAATTCCAATTCTCCTGGGGATAATCAAAATATTACATTTATCATCAGGCAACTGTAACTTTACGAAAGACCGGTAAACAGTAATTTTCATTAGTTTGATAATCGTTATTATTTATAAACTCTTAAATTTTCAAAGAGTAATACCAACATTGAGATTACATTGCTTTTATCACTATAGGGCTTGCTTCATGCTGACGACTCAAAAAGCTAACGTCCATTCTCAGTTTAAACATAAATTGCATGCTCTAATCAGAATTAGCCAAACCTAACGAGAACTTAATTTTGGTGTTGCGATTGCTACACCTTTTCTGAAGTAGCATTTGAACTTTTAATCGCCCAAATGAGCACAGCTTCAGACATTCCATGGACAGTTATATCCTGCCTGCCTTGATTGTAATGTTGATAATCCTGCCTGAAAAATCATTTATCCTGCAATCTCCAATTTCCATTGCAGCAAAAAAGTTCCTCTTTGCGGCTTATCGGATTTTCATATAAGCCACAACTCGATTGGACACGTAAACCTTATGTCATTTAGTTTTGTTTACCGATGCAGATTTGACCCTATTTGCTAATAGGATTATTCGAGAAGGAAAACTTGATTTTATCAAGATAACGTAGAGTTTGCCGTTTGGAATTGGTGTCGCTTGGTCCTTGTTTTACTTTTTGGATTTCCATCCATGACGTTTTCAGTCATCTTTCGAAAGTTAAAATAGCAGCAGCCTCTAAAACCGTTATTTTGTATGGTGCAAATTTATTGTAGATAATTCCTTTCTAGATAATTCGAGGATCTTCGATAAGCGACCAATTTATTGTATTACAGTAACGTTTTTCAAATTTTCACATTTTTTTAACCTTCTATATTGGCTACACATGTAGCTATCCATTACATCTTGCAATCAATTTCAGAAAAATGGAAAGTATTTGATAGCTTTTGATTGCTCTCATCCTTGTATCAAGTAAGGGGTCCGGAAAACAGGCTACTTCTCCTAGAGAGAGAGGGTCAGGAACAAAGCAATACGACGACGAGAATCCAACGTGATGAGATAAAATTTTAAATAAATAAAATTTAGCAAGTACTTATATATTTATTTCGGCCGGGCATATAGGGCTTCATCAGAGAAAATGGAACGAACGAGGAGTGAGATGTGCGATGATGATACCGGATTAATTGATATGGAATTGTATGAATGCAGCACAGCGGAGAAAAAATGGGATTTTAATGAAAGTGAGGAAGGAAGGAGTGGTGGGTGATGTGACGGAATGTGGATGGTGCTGTCGAGGTTGGTGATAATGGGAGATACTTATCCTACAGGGGAGGAGATATGCAGCAGTATTGTGCAAATTGTGATACAAGCACCAAAATTTCAAAATACACTAAATTTCATACGCTGAAAAAGATGTTATCATATCTTGCCCCTTAGGTCTATTTTTAGACTAAGGTACTCTGATACAGACCCTAATCGTACCATTGGCCATAAACGGAGAAAGTCAGATCATAGAAAGGTGAAATTCACAATATAACGACAGTTTGACACGCTGAACAACATGTGATATAGATCAAAATCATGCCTTGCTCCAAAGGTCCATTTTTAGATCCTCAATTAGGGGACTGTACCATCTTTTTTAGCGTGTCAAACTTACTATTTTCTGAAATTTTGGTGCTTGTATCATAATTTGCACAAGCCTGTTGTATTTCTGCATTTATCTTCTGCACTACTAGGCTTGCACAAGAACTATAGTACACTTTAACTTATACTGGGTACCAGAGCCTTTAACTTTGCTGACTTTCTCTTTCTCGTTGGAAGGATATATCCCTGGACACTCTGCAACCCATAACCACGGGGTTTACCTAGAAGACATTTTTCGAACGACAGTCAAAAACCTAAGATACAGTAATGAGAATGATACCAATATGTTTATTTTTTCTATCAGGTCAAGCAGTTAACCTGAGGGCGCGATATGATATCATATGTAACGAATGATGAAACGAGTCACGTGGTACAAAACTTGTCAGTTCCTGTTAAAAAGTTGTATGATCCTGAGTGTTTTTGGAATGATCAGTCTATGAGTATCCAAACGAAGTGAAGTCTGTTATCTTGTCTCTCTTCTTGTCGAACCTAAACGCTACCGTTTCACAATGCAGCTGAGCTAGGCAGGCAATTTTGATAAAAGTAAGTTTGACTTAAGAAACTCTCCGTGATTTTGTTTGTTTGCAATGCCATGTTTTATAAAACTGCGATTGGAAAAGCTTTGTAGTGTTTACTTGGTGATACTTCTTTCATTAAATTTTTATCTTACAACGAAAATAAATCAAGAAAATTCCCAAATTTGTTTACTTGATTACGGGCTATAGTACGAGTTTCGAACTTTGATCCTACCACCAACTTTCTACCTCCTAACACCCCTTTTACCCCCTCTTTATTATACCTTACGATTTGATCTGATTACGAAACTGAAACAAAAGTAGTTTAGCACACTTTTTTATTTTAAACCCTTAACTTAAAATTGGCAAGGCTCCTTTGAGATTTAAATCTGCATATTCCTTGTTCAGAGTCAATCCTCATACTTGGCGTTCCTTAGATTTTTCACAAAATTCATTGTCTAACTTGCTCTCTGAACTTGTGTAATTCATTAGATTCCCCCTGCCGTCTAAATTTTACTTTTAACTACATCATTGTCGGCTAGAAATATAGTTAATTACGGCAGCAAAGATGTTCAAACGAACTTACAAGCACACGTGTTAGGCAAGAGAGATTTACAGAGTTGACCAGATTAGCAATTGCATTAATCAAAAAGCATTCTTGACAGCAAGGCAATATACATATACTGTAGAATTAAAAACGAGAAAAACTATTTTCGCCGATATCGTCTTCAGAAATTATTTATTATTCGTGAAAAATAAATATTTCTTTAACAAGATATTAGAAAAACGTCGTCAAGTTGGGTAGGTATAACCTTGAATCTTTCACTAGTTACATATCTTTGGAGATATGAAAACTTGGTGGGTGTAACCTTGAATCTTTGACTGTGTTTGCTATTGAAAAAGTACAGCTATCTATACCAGCGTAAATATGACCAAAGGTTGATAGACAAGACTGGGCTGTATAAGCCGATTTTGCCAAAACGTTCTAGTTTCTCTGCTCTATGCATCACCACAAAGTCTTCCTTAACTTGTTTTACAAAGCAGGTGGACATTTTTGCCACACAACAAAACCTCTACCATTAAGGGAGAATTTTTACAGCACAAAACACGTAGATAATTTGATACAATCTGGCAGTTTCCGTTCAAGACTCATGGTATTAAGAATGCTGCTTGTAAAAACAAGAGAAGCTGGAATATCAATAACCCTTGTCATATTGGCTTGCTACTGAACCAATATGCAGATACATGGAATCGCGGATCTTCGACCAAAGCCGGATTAAGGTGAGTGCTTTTGGTGCTGCAGCACTAGGCCCATTCCTGAAATTAGCCTAGATGAAAACAAATGAGACTTTTCTGAAGCCAAATAGGCCAAGTAACAGGCCATTTTTGTACTGCGGCATCAGGCTTATTTTGAGCTTAATCAGGCAGAGTCTTTAAGAGATAACCTGAATATTGATACTAACAAATAAATATGAAATATATAATGTTATGAGGCAATAAGAAACTAATAATTCATTTTATAAAAATACCAGAATCTGTGCTATTTTTAACCAATTTTGTTATCTTTCCAACATATCTAAAAGCCACAAAGAGTGAAGCACAAAATAATATCATATCCAAATATTATCCTGAAAAAAGGAAAATGATATACATCATCGGTATTATTGCGGCAGTATTCTGTCGAAAGCAATATTTTGAAACTCGGCAGTATTCTTACTGTACCAAAAAACATAAATTTAAAATAGTTTGTAACGTAGATCTTTTTTACGGTGGACTTGATATTCTTCTTGGTTTATTTAGTAAAGAGTCGATTGTCCAAGACCCATCATTAGCAAGTGAAAAACGGGATCACTCTTCGGTCAGTTCATTAAATGTAAATGCTATTCCTGAAAGTTTTGAGATGACCATTCTGAAAATTCTAATTAAAAACTTGCTGTGTAACAAAAGGACGGGGAAATAATAGCATGAGACATTATGCTATTTTCTCTGTTAAGATGGTTTTTATCCAAAAACAATGAAAAATTAAGCGAATTAGAGCCCAGCCTTCTACCCAAATGTGTCTTTTTCAAAACATTTATAGAAAAGCGTATATTGTTAGTAATTTATATATCTATATTTACAAGCAAGCCCCGTAGTTAACTGTCCTATTGTTCGACAAGTTATTTTTGTTGAAGCAACTTAAATCAATTCTTGTGGCTTTCCCGGTGCTTGATAAAGTTTCCAAAAGTAGAAAAACTCTCAGCACAAACACTACAGTCATACGATTTACTCTCCTTTTTTGATTTTGAATATGTTCCACTAGGCTGCACCTCTAGTGCACTTTCATCGGTACACATCCGGGCTTTAAAAACCTCTTCCACAGCCACAGGGACCTGGCTTTGAATATTTGCTTCCAATGGGTGGGAAAAAAATCTCCAATCGGCACAGGGGCTTATCCTGGCATTAAAATCATTTGGGCTTAGCATAAAACTGCCTGGAGGTAACATAGCAGGTTTAGGAGCAACTGCCCCTGAATGCGGCTCTCCAACCTTTGAGTAAGTTTCCCCAGCTGGTACAAAGTACGGTACAAGAAGAACTGTGCCTTGTGTGTACATATTCAATTTGGCACAGTCTGGTGATATGACTGTAACGGGATGGGATGCTTTGTCTTCAGCTCTTGAATGGGCGGCCTGCAGCGGATCCAAGTAAAACCCTGGTGCATCATTAGCCTCAACAGGGTCAACGTTTGAAACGCCTATCTGGTTCTTCAAAATATTGTTGCTTTTTACCATATCAGTTCTCTGTGAAAAGGCAGGATTACAACTACGAACATCAGCAATGACGATATGGTCTAACGATGAATTGCTACTACCCTCATAATGATTAGCACTTGTTTCAGCAATATTTACTGGGCCTTCAAAAAGCTGATCATTACACATGCCGATGTTATCATTGAGATCTACCTGGTCTGGTCTGTTAGCTGGATCAAAAACAGTGTATTCACTTTTTCTGGCATACGATGGGTATGTATTGCCATTTACTCGGCCATTGAAACTCGATTCATTCACAACACAATGCGCATTAGGTTTACCAACATTGCCGATAGGAGGCTCGCTGCCTTCATTATTCAGAATACACCTCATAGAATGGTATCGTAGCTTGTGCAATGCAGTGAATGACCTACCACAGTTACTACATGCATGTAAATGTGCTTCTGTATGTATTTTTTCATGCTTTGAGAGCTGCTTCTGATGCGGAAAGCATCGTTTACAAAAACGACAACTGTATTTTCTACTTAAAATTCTTTTTCCATTTTTGCTTGGCTTTATTTCTGAAACTGCTTTGTCCTTCATGACCAATGGAGATCGCGGCAAAGATACACAATCAGTGTCCTCAGGGTTGAAAAGAACTTTCTGAGTAGAAGTCTCCGTGCTTTGCTCCTCACGACATATACTTCCCAAAAAAACATTTCTATGATCCAAAGCCAGAAGCTGGCTATCTTCCATATTCTCTTCTTGGCTCTTTTTCTTTTCTAGGGTGATCTTAGTAAGACTTAGTTTGCGTGTGTCATTTTCACTTTTACCTTTTGTCTTGACAAAGTCACTAACATCCCTGACAAACTCTGGCAAAACTACTTCCATATTGCTTTGTGTTTCAGTCTCCTCAATTAAAGAGCGGTTGGCAGAGTCTTCAGTCACGCAAATATGCTCGTTGTAATTAAATAGTCTTGGAAATGACTTTCCACATGTTCTACAATGATATATACAACTGCCACTTCGTTTAGCACCTCCTTTTCGGCTCTTCACTGTCTGGTCTCCAGCTAGAATATCCTGATTATTGGCACCAAGGGAATTCCCTCCTACTGCAGCAGTTTTATCATGGGAACGTAGGTGCTGCTTCAAGATTCCTTTTGATCTACACATTTTCCCGCAAATTAAGCATTTTAGAAACAGGTTATACTTTCCTTTAACAACACTGTATTTCGGCACAACCTGGAAATTTGGTCCGGAATGAACGGTTTTGTAATGGTGATCAAGCTCCCATTCGGTTTTCAAGAGAACCCCACAATCTAAACAATGGCATGGGTCTTCGTGACTTCCTTTTGGTTTCAGTTTTTTTGTACCAAATCTTTTCTTTTTGAAACCTTTTCTCCTAAAAAACTTAGGAGTTTCCCCCTTCGTTTCAGATAGCGCAGAGCTTTTGTTAGCATCTTCCTCTTCATTTGCCTTTGCTTGCTCAGAAGCAGAAGCAGAGAGATTTTGACCAAGGTTGGTGGCTTTTTTATATCTGTTACTATAACCCTCTTCCTTTTTAGTATATAAAGATTTAGAGACTTCGATATTGTGCTCACTTTTCATGTGTGCTGCAACTTTATCTAGAGAATTGGTTTGTTTCTTACAAATCAAACACTGATATGAGAATCTTGAAGCTCCATTTGTCCAATTGTATCCAACTTTGAATCTCTTGAAACCTTTGATCATATAGTTAAATTTGTGCAGCGCATGCCGCGAGTGTTTCTCTTTTAGGTGCTTTCTCATTTTCAAAGCAGTTGGAAATGAGATCAAGCAGGCCTCGCAATGAAATAATTCTCCATTATCAGTTATGTCTGGTGGGAAACACGGAGATGATTCTGGTTCATTTCTTACAGCTTCATAATCAGTTTTAATCTCATTTTTGGATAAATTGACCACTTCTTGTGCTCTCTTCTCTTTATTTCTATGCATGACCGTTACGTGTCTTTTTAATTCAGTTTCTCCGGCAAGCACTTTTCCACATTCTTCACACTTTGAAGGACCTAACTGCTTTTTTGCGTGGTCTTTCTTTAAATGAAGTCTGATACTGCGAATTGTGAAACACAAAGTCTCACAAATTTTACACTTGTACATCAGAACATTTCTGTTATTTGTTTTTTTCGTTACAACTACACTTTCAAAGTTGACCCAAGATGCTTTGTTGACACGGGAGTCATTTACCGTTATTGAAGAACTTGGTGACTTGCAATTAACATCTTTTTTGTCCGCATGTTCTGATTGCATGTGCACATCAAGAGAATTCATGTTTTTGAATTTCTTTGAGCAGACCGTACATGAAGTGCTACCACTGTCGTGCATATTTGTATGCTCCGTTTCGAAGTGCTTTTGCAGCCCATTTTCAGTTCGGCATCGTTTCTTACATATACTACACTTCAGTTCCGTTGTGTATGTTCCTGAAATCAAAAGCGATAAACAGTACAAATTTCAGTCAAAACATGGCTATGAATATTCCTTAGAAGAGCTACGAACATTTGGAAATAGAATAATTTTTATCAGACTATAATGCCCATGTTTACATAATTCATTAACAAACATAGACTTTTACAGACCAACATAAAACGTTTTGGATGAGAATGGAGGAATACGTGAAGATACTAATGAAAAACTCAAATACTTTGAACTACCTCGTTGTTCAAATCCACTTGTTCTCTTGGCATGAAGAAGATCATGCTGCATTTTATTTCTCATTGAGCTGAAATTTACGCCACATTTGGTACATCGAAACGGTTTCTCAACAAGAAGAACTGATGAAGCATTGCGGCTTTTTGCTTTTTTGGGTATGATTGGTGGCTCAACGGCTTCACCGTTATCTGCAATGACAAAAAACAGAATATATGACTGACAATACTCATTCGCAGAAAAGTAATACAGCTAGTTCATGATTCTCAGTAACAGTTGACATAAACTTGACTTTAGGCTTAAATGACTAGGCCAACAAAATGAGAATTTATTTTCTTCAGCTGAATTTCTTGATTATATGAAAACAAACCGTTGAGGTCATATTCTTTAAGAAACAAAACTGGGGAAATCTTGAACGCATCCACACGAAAAACTTGTATGAAAAACTACATATCTTCGATGTTTGAGCAGATGTTGTAAACAATATTCCACTTATACATTGAAACGGATAACTTTTGGATCATTTTGTCCGAAACTTTGATTTTCTTATGTCTGCTACTACAAGCAGGCGCAGAAGCAAAGAAAAGTAACCCTATATGGAATATTCAAAATATGGATGAAACTAAAGCTCAGTCTTGCAAATGCCTGTAGGTTCCTTTTAACATAGCATTGCCCAAAATCTATCCATATCTTTCTCAAATTTATGAAAACGACCCTTGGTTTTACTTATTGATATAAATATACCTGCAAAGTGAATTGGATACAGCCTAATGATACAAAGCTACAAATATAATTTGGATTTACAGTTTTACTTCTGTCATTATTTCTAGCCGACTTAGCAACTCCTTACACATTGGGTAACAGTCGACTTTCTGTGCCGAATATTCTGCTACTCTTTGCAAAAACTTAAAATTAATATCTATGAAAAGTATTCTGAAATTTCCTTTTTCTTTCAGCAATTACCAACATATTCAGTTCAGAGAAAAATCCGAGAATATTCGAGAAAGATATATGAAAATTAGGAAAAGCATGTGCATGGTTATACCATGACTATGACAGGCAGCGGATAACTTTTTATGTTTGCGCTAGTGAATACCATATGTTAAATTGAGTCCACAAAACATTACCTTTTCACAGCTGTCACAAGGGGAAAAACGATGCAGCAGTTTTGAGGAGGGCCAATTCATAGCATGATAAGAGTATACAACATGAGCGAAAAGTACTGTTATAAAGAACAGAGCATAGAATCTGGATGGAATAATTGGATCTCAACAGCACGATCTCTATCATCATTTTACAACATAAATCCGTACGATGATTCTAATGTTATCAAATCGAATGTTTATATTTGTTTTAGGTCTCAAATAATGAATCATTTGAATCTGCCCATTGCAAAAGACAGGAAATCGTTTGTTTTGTTCAAGACAACTTTTCAATTTGAACCTTACCTTGACGTAGTAGCTAAGTTCCTTGAAAGGAGCATTACGAAGCTGAGACTCAGTGCTCACAGTTTGGCAATAGAAACCAGAAGGTATCGGACACAAAAAACCTTAGAGAAAAGCTATATTATGAATTCTGTAAATCTAGTGGCACTCTTGTTCTGGAAAATGAGATCCATTTCCTAATTTCATATCCCCAGTTCACAAATATGCGCAAGATAATGAGTGTCTGCTACAATTACCCAAAATCTACTCGCAATTACCTAAAAAATGTTTCCGTCAACAAGATGATAAAATCTATTCATCTGGTTTATGAGTCAGGAAGATAATGAGTGTCTGCTACAATCAGATAAATTTTTCAATAGAGTTTATAATCTCCATGAAAAAGGTTAAAAAATAAGAAAGCTACGTTGAAGCAAATAATGTTTTCCCATGTATCTTGATGCATATATTCGATAGTTAATATTACGATTATTTGTTGATTCATAAACGATTAACAAAGTATTTAGCTTTTTGTTACGTTGATTGCATTGTGTATTAAGAAGCATGTAACTTTATAACTATGTATCTCTGTATTTGTAATTAATTTAGTAATATTTGGTCTAAGTTAGTCGAAATATGTATGTTTTGCTGTTAAAAGTGTATTAGCCTTGTATTAATTGTGGAGTGACGAGCCTACATGCCTAAAAATAATTAATTTTACTTAAACCCCATTTTTAAGAAATATTGCTTCACAATATACCAGGAAAATTTTGCTGAAACAACTAAGGAAAATTTTTATTTGGAGGAAGGTTGAGGTGTTTTCTAATCTATGGTTAAAAATTATTATATATACACAAGAAAATTGCTGTTTGGCTCAAAGCTGAAGTTCTTTTTACTCTCTGAAGTAACATCTTAATTGAGATTCCATTAGCAATAATGACATTAAAAAGAATCCATGAATAGCTTGAAATCAATCAGATATGTCAAAACTATAAGCAAGATATGACCAACGCAAGATCTGTAGCATGCTAACAGATTACAGTATTGAGTTATAGACAAAGACCACAGTATAGTGATTAGATGGGGAATGTAGTGATAAGATGAAGTTGTGCGTGTGGTATGTCGAAAATGAACATAATTGGATACAACAAAATAACGACTTTGTACAGGAAATTGATATTTGGTACGACGTTTTCGGCATAACTCTTGAGCACAACCTGATGAAACGTTGTACCAAATATTCATTTCTTGTACAAAGTGGTTATTCTGTTGTATCAAAAGAATTCAGCAGGCTCTTCTTGGTTGAAAATTATGTCATGAAATTGAAAAAACAAGCTTCTATGAAGGGAAGCTCTTGATCACGTCTCTCAAATTTTTAAGCTTATAAGGTCCTGTTCTACAAGAGAGGGCGACAACACTGTTATTGTTTAAGCAAAATAATTTTCGTAAAAGTATAAATGTTGAAAGACACTGGATGACCTAGCAAATTTATGAATTAAAAAAATCATGTCTGTTTTAATTTAGATCCATAGATGTCATGGATTGTGAGTCAGGGTCTCTTTTGAGGATTTTTATAGATTACAGGAAAGTTTCAAAGAGGGCTCTACTTTAGGCAACAAGAAATATTTCGTTACTCATCAGAATAATTTATTAATTATCGTTTATTATCATAAGCATATACCTTTTTTCAAAGTATAATTTTGAACAAAACTGTCTTCATAGCAGAGTCAAGTAGATGGATGGCCAAATGGGTATATATATGTTCCTTTTTCATTTAAAAATTGAGTTGTGTGAACTAATGGCAATCTGTTCTACTTTTTGTGGTACCAGAAGGTCCTGTGCATTGTTCATCCCTGATATTAAACAATACAATGTTCCTCATGTTCATTCCTGATATTAAAGGATGCTGCCTATTTATGAATCTCTCCCAAAGGCATTCCAGGAGCACTTGAAAATGAGCTTTGGTATTGTTATTCAGCAAAGTGAATTTCTTTTGTTTCTTTTATGTCAATGTCAGGATAAAAGAATTAGGAACAGCCTTTGTTGGTATGTCAGCTCTTGAGATATTTCTATAGGTGGATTTTTTTACGGTAAATCAAATTTTTTGTTGGAAATTGTCTTTCGACTAAAATACTGGACGAGGGGCATGACTTTGCTAAAGCATTTGTCACTTTGCCACATCAAAGACTGTTTTGAAACCTAGTCACTATGGCATAGGGGAATGTGTTTGGATACAGAATTTCCTATTTGATAAACATCAAAGAGCAATAGGTAATGGATCTTGCTCTTGTTGTCAGCAGTCCTGAGTGGAATTCCAGAAGGGAGTGTATAGGGCCCTCTTATTTTCATATGTTATGTGAATGATATGCCAGATGTGATAAAAAATGGGATATGTATCTTTGCGGATGACACAAAGGTGTTCTCAAGTATAGTCAATGACTTTTATCATCAGGGACTGCACAATGGTCTTAATAATTGTCAAGCATGATCAGAAGTGTGGCAATGCAAGGTAATGCATTTAGGAGGAAGGAATACAGAAGCTGTTTGGTCACCATTCTATAATAAGGATATGACAGTTAAGTAAATTCATGAATGAAACCCATCTGTGTTTGCTTCATTGAAAATAATATTGGATATCTGGAGGATTTTGTTGAAAGACTGAAAGGTTGACACAAATGTCATGCAAGCAAAGAACAACATTAATTCACTGTGCTGATGTTTTGTCTAAGTTCAAACTATCAGTTGGTTTCAGGAAACTTGATTGGTAAACACTTAAGGTACATTTTCTAATTTAAAAAGTGCCGAACAATTCCAATGTTTCAAAAGTTCAAATGTTTTAGCTTAGCATCAACGCTGGGCATTTGCCAATAATCATTTGTTATGAAACAAGGTGCATGTCTTTGAAACATTTCTATCTTTTTTAATGTTTCTTAACTGGGTGACCAAACTTGGCAAGAGGATTTTAGATGGGGAAGGGATGTCAAAGAAAGTTCCTCTTGGACATGACCTGAGCAGTTTGAAAATTTCTTTTATGAGCCACAATGTTAAATTTACTCTACCTACCATATTATCAACTATCTTCTTCCATAGAATTTTGGAGTTAATATACATTCCAAGTTATATGTTACCGATTCTTCTATGAGCATTTCATTGATGTGATAGTCAAAAGAAATATCACTTCAATCAATCACTGTATTCACTATGATTTATTTATTGCCAATTTATACTTTCTTCAAATTAGAGATTCATTGACTTCAAGATTAGTCTGCCAGTACATCATCCAGATAGCCCTGATATTCTCCTATCATCGATTTTGCATCACACCATCTACAGACCTTTCCAAAAATGGAGTTTAGATTTGAAATCTTTATCTTGAAATTAGTTTATACTGAAAACTTTATGTTGTTTGGACTGTTTAGTCACAAGTTACTTTGTTTTGAATACTTCAATATTTATTTAGCATCGACTGGAATTTGCTGCTGTAGTGTAGTAAAAAAAATTCACTACAGCAACAAATTAAATTTGAATTGAAATGTATCTTAGGCCAAATCTTGAAAATGGGGTAATTTACTGTCTGACAGTCCTAACAACATGAAATTTTCAGCACAGACTAATTTCAACATGAAGATTCCAATTCTATGATCCATTTTTGACAAATGTAAAGACAAAGAATTGACCAGAACAGAGAAATGCAACCGTGAGCATTAATTCTATATTTGGATGGGGAACTGATTAGTTATTTATTTATTTAACATATCTCTAACATCGTAATTAATTTCAATTTTTACGTATATTCAATTGAATTTTTTGATTTTGAAAAATATCGGAGTTTCAGTTTGGATTGCTTACCGTCGATGGCTTCTTGCGAACTGCGTTCGTGAAGGCAAGTTGTTTCGGTGGGTGTCTTCTTAAAGTTTCCAAAAAGTGAATGAAATCGCATATGAAGTGACAGCTTTTCTTGGTTTTTGAACTTCTTTTTACAAACATCACAAACAGGCTCTTTAGCGCTCTCGTCGAGGGACGATTCTTGCTCCATTGCCGCCTCTAACTTGCTATGCAAATTAGTCTGGGCCTAGATTTCAATATGCTGAAATCAAACTTGGAAAGCAACTCTTTGCAACGGCTTGAATTAACCAAACATAAATCATTACAATAACATGCTCTGTCTCTAGAAGTTATTAATGAAATATGTTGCATGAACTTAAAGATTGTTCTGAAAATGAGCTTCAAAATGAACTGCTACCATGATCATCTATCTCTTCTGTCATCGCGAATCCTGGGACGAATACTCATGCTACGCATGCGTTATTAGTTCGATTGTTCTTTAACAATCCCCGGTGAGGATTGTCACTGTTTCCCAATAAAATAGTTGGTCGGGTTGCTACTTTTTACATACTCCAAAAAGTTTTGTAGCTTAGCCATTTCATTTCCTATACACGCGCTGAAATCGAAACAAATTGGCATCGCTGTAGTCAAAAGTGTGCAATCTGGGTGATTCTTGTAATTTTCTGTTTGTCTTTTTGTTGCCAATTCTTCATTCCATGTGATAATCAATTCCTTTTGTAAAATAAAGGGTAAGATAAGATCAGAAATCAGACTCCAGTTCGCAATTACGTTCTTTTCAACAAGCTCCCTTAATAAAAAGGAGCTTCATGACTGGGGGGATAGGGAACACGTGCCCCCCCCCCCCCCCCCATATCATATATGATTCGGCAATTTGTCGGAAATTTCGAATCTGTTCGATAAAAGAATATTTATAGTTCAAAGAAAAGCAAGAAAGTTCCAGTATTACCAGTATAAGAGACTAACCAGTATAAGAATAAAGTTGTAAAGTGAAAGGTTTTTAGAAGACAGTAAAACTGATGGTTATCTATTTTACAGTCTGCCTATATAAATGCCACATATAAATCTGTACTTTTGTACAGGAAATGGCAACGTTGCCAATTGGTATTACTGAATGCGACGAGTGCACCTTTTTAAAGCTAAAATGTGTAAAAAGCAGGCTGCGATCAACAATTAGGCAAGAGAGGTTAAACAAAGCTGAGCTTGACTTATTTGACACTCGGTTATACTGAAGTAAATGGCACAAAATTGCTAAGCAGTGGCGGAAATTCAGGCTTTCATTTGGGGGGGGGGGAGGCCTATGATTTTCCGACAAGATAACATCTTGGATCATGTATGATTTCAAAGGAACTGCACTTTTTGATAAAAATAGATAATTTTTGACGGGACCCTTTAGAAATCTTTGCTGACAAGGCCATAATTAAGTAGCAAGCAGAACAATCCATTTTTGATATCAAGATCGATATATCATCTAAGACAATTGATGATACAAGAGGTCGACCAGTTACACTTTTGACAAGTCGTACGTTCATTTTTTGCATCTTATCTGGTTTTCGCCAGTGGGAAATATGTTTGAAAATAACTTTTATTCGGAAGAATCCGATGGAAGTTTCGGCTAAATTTCACGGAAATGGAATAATTCACAAGCAGTTTTGGTTTTGGTAATATATTGTTTGATTATATCTATGATTTTATCTATGACCATGACAACAAACCAAAACTCAGATTTTGGGATAGTTGGAGGGTCATGGTAGCCAACCTTCTGATAGAAGATGGTACCTGATGATGATGATGATTGTTTTTACTGGCTAACATCTTATCAGCTATGCAATGTTAAAATTTTGCAAAAAGAGAACAAAGAGGTTATAGAGGCCCCTGGGGTAAAATGGGAAAATGCAGATCACCTGCAAGCGAAACGAGCAGCAAATTTGGCAATTACGCCTCTTAGACTAGCTTAAAATTCCTTTTCAGAACGATTTCTTTGAGTAATTTTGGCACGTTAAGCGGTTTTCAATTATCCGAAGAAAGCCCAAATTTTGGGGGGACCCGAGCCCTCCGAAACCCCCAAAATTTCCGCCACTGTTGCTAAGGACGGCTAAGGTGACTTCTCATGCACTAAAAATCGCCAGTTTGTTTCTTTAGAATCTTAAGATATAAATCATCAGTCCTATTGCGAATTTTACTGTTCATCGCAGATACTGAGTAATGTTAATTATGATTATCAAATGTTCGAATACGGTGCTGGCTTTTCTCTGACTGAAATAAAATTTAAAATAAAAATAAAATAAAATAAAATTTAAAAGTTGCGGGAGAACAGTTACGGATTCTGAGAACAGTTGCGAGTTTTTCTTCGCAACTTTTTTCGTCCAACTTTTTCTTCCCACGACAAAGTATACATTATGTTCTCTTAATTACTCGTCATCAAAAAAGCATTTTCTTGTAAAATTTCGACAAGATTAATGTAATGTTTTGAATAAATTAACATATTATGACGTAACGGTACTTGGAGTTAGTTGTAGAGCACGAGGCGAGGGAGTAAACCGTGTTACATGTGAGCACATGATTAGGCCCTTTTTAACAACATAACATTTGGCGACGAGGATTAAAACAAAAAGCAGATAACGTGGAGGGAAAGCACATGCCATTTCTGTTAAGTTTCAGAATTTAAGATGGCGACGGCAGCACGATTAGATTTATTACCGCTTCCACCGTTCGACCCTGTGTCCGACCCGACGTCCATAAGCCAACGATGGCAACATTGGAAACGCCGTTTCGAAACATATTTACTTGCCGTAAATATAACTGATGATGCTCAGAAACGTGCCTTACTGTTGTACCAAGCAGGTGCCGCCACTCAAGAAATTTTCGATTCCCTCCCAGTTGAGCAAGATGAAGCTGCAGATTACAAGACAGCGTTGGCGAAACTTGACACTTACTTTGCCCCGCTGTTGCCAACACCGCAGAAAAATGTCGACTTTGAAATTTTTCAATTTCGCCAAGCCAAACAGAAGATTGGAGAAACTACTGATCAATTTGCTACACGACTTCGCAAACTTGCTACAAATTGTGAATTTACAGATTTAGATAAGGAAATTAAATCTGCGATTATACAAAACTGCTCGTCTAAGCAACTCAGAAGGCTTGCTTTGCGGGAAGAGAAGCTTACACTTGCCGTGTTGTTATCAAAAGCACGTATTCTGGAAGCCAGCGATACACAAGCTAAAGATATAGAAGAAAGTCTCATGCAGGTAGAAACCGCCCAGCTGGTTCGTAAGCCTCAGCTGAAAACCTGTTTCAACTGTGGTTTTTCATGGCCTCACCGTACTTCCCCTTGCCCCGCCAAGACTCAAAGTTGTCGCAAATGTGGGCGTGTTGGACATTTTGCTAAAGTCTGTAAAAGCCGCGCGAAACAACCGTGTGCCGTTAATGACCCGCTTACGCAAGACCATAAGAAAGGAGGTCATAAATTCGCAAATCAAAAAGGAAAAATACATCATGTACATGGAAAAGTACCTCAACATACACAAGAGCCTACTCCAGAGTCTAGCAGCGACGAAGGTTATTTGTTTACGTGCGATGATCAACGCGAAATAAAGATGCCACAAGTCCGTGTAAAAATTAATAACACCCCTGTGAAAATGATTTTGGATACAGGAGCATCGATCGATATTTTGGATGAATCAACATTTCATCAGGTCAAGGCAGCTAAGAATATCCATCTTTCTCGTTCAACGACAAAGCTTTTTGCATCTGGTTCTGAACAACAGCTTCCAGTTTTGGGAAAATTTCATGCCACGATCGAAACAAAGGACCGAATCGCGCCCGTTTGCCTACATGTGGTTCGGGGAAATTCTGGATCTTTGCTCAGTTACACAACGGCTGCTGACTCAAATTTGATTCAGATTAAGCTAAATGCAGTGAAAACAGGACAATCTACCCCTGCCACTACCGAGAATTTGGAAGCCAAATACCCGAAACTATTTGATGGAATAGGAAAGCTTAAAGACCGTGAAATCAAACTGCATATCGATAGCACTGTTCCGCCGGTGGCTCAGCCCGCTCGACGTATACCATTTCATTTGCGGAAGAAAGTGTCGGAAACTCTGCGTGATTTGGAAGACCAAGGCATTATTGAAAAAGTGGCAGAAACAAGCACCCCCTGGATATCACCCTTGGTCGTAATTCCAAAAAACGACGGAACTGTTCGCTTATGCGTGGACATGAGAATGCCTAACCGCGCGATTCAACGGGAACGCCACCCTAGCCCTACCATCGACGACCTTATACACGCGTTAAATGGTGCTACAGTTTTTTCCAAGTTAGATCTTCGCTCTGGTTACCACCAACTGGTTTTATCAGAAGAAAGCCGTCACATCACTACTTTCGCTACTCATAAAGGGTTACGAAGATATACACGTCTTAACTTTGGCATACATTTTCATTTAAATTGGCATTTGGCATACATTTAAATTACATGAAAGAAAATGGCATACATTTTCAACCCATAACACCGTTGTGGCCCCAAGCCAATTCCAAAGCTGAGAACTTTAACAAACCAATGACTAAAGCCATCAAAGCAGCACAAGTGGAGGGGAGAAATTGGAAGAAAGAGCTTTACAGATTCGTTCTAAATTACCGTGCCACTCCACATACAACAACAAAATATCCTCCAGCACAGCTACTTTTTAATCGCAAAATTCGGATAAAGTTGCCAGACACAGTGGAAAAGAGTCTATCGCCCTTGGACGAAGAAATTCGCAAAAACGACACACAGGCAAAGGCAACGATGAAGCAAAATGCGGACCGGAAAAGAGGAGCTAAGGAACGTAAAATGAGTATTGGCAATCTGGTACTAATTCGACAAAGAAAAAGAAACAAGTTAACATCCAAATTCGATCCGAAGCCTTTTCGTATAGTACGAATAAAAGGAACGATGATCACAGCTTGTAGAAATGGACATTACGTAACAAGGAACATTTCATTTTTTAAGCCAATTCAGGAAAGAAAGGATTTGGAATTTTATAATGATGCGGATGATGAAGAATCATTAGAACTACCTGCGACCGGAGAAGGACAGCAAGAAGAAGCAGACACCCAGAATAACGCCAGATATCCACAAAGAATTAGAAGAAGAGTTCAAAGATATGGACAAAACATTTACGATACGTAAGCAGAAAGGACTGTGAGTTTAACGCTTTCACTTATTTTATTCGATTTTCAGAAGTTTAAAAAAAAATGTTTTGTTGTCGTGTAGACCTAGTTATCTTACTGTTAGAAAGTTTGGACTTGATAATTTGAACTTTAATTAACTTTATATTTAAGCCCCAGACACTAATCTGAAGAAAAGGGGAGATATAATGTTTTGAATAAATTAACATATTATGACGTAACGGTACTTGGAGTTAGTTGTAGAGCACGAGGCGAGGGAGTAAACCGTGTTACATGTGAGCACATGATTAGGCCCTTTTTAACAACATAACAATTAAAAACCGGGGCAAAAATTTTAAAGCATAGGATGATAGCGATGGAAGTTACTGTCAATTTTCTGCCATTTCTATCTGAATGTTGAACACCAATTTTTCGTTTTCTCTTACAAACAGGGGGCCTTACGAATGGTTACTAGCAATAACTCTCCTTAAATTGAGTGTTGTTAAGAAAGATATACAGGAACAAAGCAATACGACGACGAGAATCCAATGTCACGAGATAAAATATTAAAGATGAATTAAATCTAAGGAATATACTAATATTTCGCCCCGGCATAAAGGGCTTCACTCGTTCGTCTCATTTACTCTGATGAAGCCCTTTATGCCGTGGAGAAATATTAGTATATTCCTTAAATTCAATTTATTTTGAATATTTTATCTCGTGACATTGGATTCTCGTTGTCGTATTGCTTTGTTCCTGTGTATCTTTTTAAAACGAGGCTTGGTAAAAAGAGCCCCTTGACCAATTTGTTGCAGATCTGCAACAGTGCCGGATAAGGGTTTTGTTAATTTTAACTGCACATTTAGTGCCATTAAAGCACAAGACCCAACAAACATAAGTATTTCCAATTTTGCTTTTTACTAAAGCCAGAGGGGCAATAAATACACTCTGTTATTTGAGAATAATATAAATTTTGTCAAGCTTTGATATTTCTTTTAAGCCGAAATACACTGGGGTCACAAAAGTATGGAAACGGTGCTAAAAATGGCGGCTCACAGAAGCCAAAGGCCTAAGCCGACAAATTTTTCAAGCAGAAGTTCAGCGCTAAGGGGTTTTTGTAACGAACGCTTTTGCCACTAAATTTTTTGCGTAATTCCAATGACTTTTGAATCAAACTAAATTTGAAAGATTACCTTACTTTTTTGCGGGTGAAAAGTCAGGGAAACATTGGACCGGTGCTTTAGAAAATTTCTGGAAAATATTTTCGAAGGATTCATAAAAAATTGCCTCAAAGTACAGACGAAACTTAATAAACATAAGATAATTAATTAGGATTGAAACTTAATACCTGCACCTTTGTTCTGACTTTAAATATATTACCGAGAAGATAACTTTGGCTGAAATGTCAGGCTTTAGGTTATTAAAAATTATATCAGGTGAACAATTTCTAAAGCTGTCATTTAGACACTCCTCACATGAACAATTTCAGGCCGGTCTGAAACTCAGGTCGTCTTGAAATTTGATGGTGCGTGCTAATTTTGCTCCCGCTCACATGGATGCTTTCAAACCGGCTTGAAAAAGCCACAGGGTTTTGCACATGCGCATTTACGGCGAAATTTAGATCAAAACAATCATGGCGCTCAATAATTTGATGAAAAGGTTTATTTTAAATCAGTTGTTGAAATCTATTTTGGTTGTTTTAGTCTCGGCTCTGCAACTTCATTTTATTTTGCTTCTTCAACTTATGTTTCAACTTCTTCAACATGTACCGTTTCTTTATTCCGAGAGTTTTCATGACGTCCAACAGAAGCCAAATAGATCTTGGCAAAATAAGCACAGGCTGTATCTTGCATTATTCAATGGTGAAATGGCGCCAAATTTATCAAACATGTATCCCAGAACTCTAATTTGCATCCCAGAATGCAATTTATTTTTCTCCGCGAGTTTCATTTCGCCCCGACTTGAAAAACGTTTCTGCTCACATGCGGATTTCAAGTCGACCTGAATTTTCAGACCGACCTGAACAACCGAAACGAATTCAGGTCAACCTGAGTTTCATTTCGCCCTCTCTCATGTGAGCACCTCAAGGGCTCCGACCGCAGACTGAAATGAATTTCAGGTCGATCTGAGTTCAGACCGGCCTGAAATTTCTCATGTGAGGGGGGTCTTAGTTATCAAAATAGTTGTCTTGCTAAATAACATAGACTTTGGGTGTAGATGATTCTTTTCATAAATTTTAAAAGCAGAATAAACGTTGAACGTTTTGCTTTAACTTTTCGATTGCCGTGTGCTTAGATACTGAGTAAATCAGAATTAAAGATAAAGAAACCATTAACATCAAATGTAGAGCAATTCACCTTGTGTCAGTATTGAAACTTTAAATTTAAAGTTCACATGCTATCGTCACCTTCTCAGTTATAACTTTTTCATAAAAAAGAAGCTTGAAGCAGTTTGCTTCGAATTTCAACATTTTTCGTTCACGTTTCTTCAAAAAAGTAACACTTTGTGGTCATCTTTCATAAATAATCAGAGAATCTTTTACAGAATTGTTTTGAAGCAGTGCTTCAAAGTTTTGCTGAATTTTTCCTCTCTAAACAGCAAATCATTAATTTTTTAAAAAAACCGAAAGTCAAAGGAATGTCTAATGCATTCTCCCGCCATAACCTATCGTTCCCAAGCCCCTTCGCCTCATAGTTCCGATTTTGAAATTGGTTGGCTTAGGCCTGTGCTCACTGTCAGACGGAAAAAGAGGCAGGGGTAACCTGGAGCTGAACTTTATTAGGCAATGTTTTTCCGATGTAGAATTTTTTGTCGAAAAAGAAAATCTTTGGTAAACTTACGGTACTCGCTGCGTTTACCTTATATGAGCATTATTTTTCGAACCGGTGGCATGGTAATCAATTATTTCGCAAAAACGTATCTGTTAAATGTCGGTCTCGGCGTTAAACTTCATTTTATGCAATTTTAAACATTTATTTGATCCCTTTTTGTTAATCCTACCAGGTAGCAGCAAGTTATATGAATCGGGGAAAGGATTCAGATTGTGATAACGGGGGTTACATCATATTTCATAGCTACCATTTTATTGTGAAACACTAGTTATTTAAAATTGCCTGTTCAATATATAAGGCTATTAAGCATACACAGCAGCAGGACAGACCGACGGTGATAGAATAAAAGATTGCTATGTTGTAACTTGATCTAATGCATCTAATGCTGTCTCGAACTGATCAAGCACAAAGGAATTTCAGTTCAAGGACAGAGTAAGTACCCTTGCAGAACTGCAATTGACCAGCGAGGGGAACAGACAATAAATCGAGACGCAAAAGTAGTAGGTGGTATCAAGTACTTTGCATCTGATTCAAACTCCATGCTCAAATGGAACTTAAATCGTGCAGCGCAAGCAAGAAATACAGAGGCTCTTCATGATTTAGCAGAAATTAAGAGGACTGATGCTATCTATAAGCACAATCGTCCATCTGAAATCATCAAGTCTGGAGAATCCTTCGTAAAGATTCATAACGTTATAACCCAAGAATATCTAAACCCATTCGACCCGGGCATTGATGCCAATCAGCTTTATAACCTAAGATCTGGCTGGAATGCCTCTTGAAAGAGAAATAACAGAATCTATTCTCACGATATGGAAGAGAGGGGAAAAGTTATTTGACGAATTTGTAAATGAACGCATTCATAAAGCAATCAAGCAACAACAGAAACAAAGATCCACAAAGCAATCAAGCGCCAAAAGTTGGCACTTTTCAAAAATGCCGGAAAGAAAAATGTGCTCAAAGTTCAAGCAGCAAATGATTGAAGCCAATAGGAATGTTCTAGGAAAGCTCCCAGCCCTCTCGGCAAAGAGTGACAAAGCAATCGACTTTCAGGAGGCATTGAAATTTCCCCTGCATTCTTTTTCCGGTAGGTCTAGCACTTCCAGACGGTTCCCCAAAGACAACAGCAAAGAGACAATTCATGGTAGCTATTCATTCTTCTTGCAGCGATTCTACTGATCCCAAAGATGTTGATTTACCTGAAAGAGCTACTTCAACATATCTTGTGGACCTCGTGGCTTTGGTGCGTACAATGCCTAGTTCCTTTGATGCCTAACGCGACCTGGCAATGAGCCTTTTGATATGCTCCCAGTTGGTTACAATCGTATTGACATTGTGGCAGATACATACAGGGAAATATCATCTAAAGATGCAGAGCGTGAAAAGCGTGGTATTGCTGACAGAGTCATTGTAAAATCAACCCAATCAGAATTTCCTCAAGATTTTGCCAATTTCCTGAAAAAAGGGGAGAAAATAAAACACAGCTGATAGAAATCGTGAAGGATGAGCTTACTGCAAATAAAGAAACATTGCTTCAGAAATTACAGTGTCGACGAATAATGTTCTCGATGCATCAATTATGCTACCAGATCACAACCACGTATGTTGTTGTTGTTGAGCAATTAAGCTGCAATCAAGAAGAAGCAGGCACCAAATTGTTTCTGCAGGCTGTACACTCGCTCTCCGAGAATGCCGATGCATCTGTGGTTGTTCGTTCTTCACTGTCAGGGGATGTTGATATCAATATATTATTTCATAGTGTGTTCTTAGAGAGTCCCGAGAAGGTAATAAGTGATCATGGCAGAGGAAATTCTAGGAAGATTCTGCAGCTAAGTTCTATTGATATGAGCGATGAACACAAAAAGGCTCTGATTGGCTTCCATTCTTCCACAGGAAATGACTCTCTTTGTTGTTTCGCAAGTCAAAGAGTCACTGTTGGCAAGTCCTTTAAAAAAATAACAGGTTTGTTAATGTTTTTTCGCGGCTAGGAGCTTAGTGGAGTATTGATGACGATCTGCTTTCAAAATTGAAGGAGTATGTCTGTAACATTTTTGGAAAGGAAAAGAAAGACCTAAATGCAGTTCGTTACGAGATCTTCAAAGAATGTTTATGAAAATAAAGGAAAGATTCAAGATTTGTCTTTGCTGTCTCCATGTCGACAATCATTGCATTTGCATTGCCAGTGATCAAACTACATCGCAGAAGTGTGGAGGTCCTGCCTACAAGCGAACATTGACTTTGCAGATATTGGGCAAAATGGATGGTCTGCGGACGGAAAAATAGTCTGGATAGATGCTGGATAGATGATGGATAGATACCCTGAAGAGGTGGAGCAAATTTTGGCTGGAGAAGAGAGCAATAATGAGAGCAGCGATAAAAGCGAGGATGAAGAATTTAGTAACAGTAATGAAGAATTCTTATGAAGCGCAGGTACGATCCTTTTTGTACTTCTTGCGATATTTTAGGCAATCAAACACATGATGTAACCCTCATCTTCACAATCTTAATCCCCCGAATCCTATAACTTGCTGCTACCTGGTAGAAATAACAAAAAGGGATCAAATCGGTTTTTAAAATGGTATAAAATGATGTTTAATGCCGAGACCGACTTTTAAAAGATATGTTTTTTGCGAAATAATTGATTACCATGCCACCGGTTTGAAAAATGCCCATATATTGTAAACGCAGCGGGTACCGCAAGTTTACCAAAGATTTTCTTATTCATCAAAAAATTTTACATCGGAAAAACATTACCTAATAAAGTTCGGTTCCAGGTTACCCCTATCTCATTTTCCGTCTGGTCGATACCGTTTCCATACTTTTGCGACCCCAGTGTACACTCCCCTCACAAAAGTATTGCACCACCTTGTTCAAAATGGCGGCACTTTTTGTCAACTTTTTGACAATAGAAAACATTTGAATGCATGAATTGGGTAAAATTGGCGTATTCTATAACAAATTTCGGCGGGAAAAGTTTACACATTATGCTGACGCCATAGAAAACTTAGTTAGATATGCATGAATTTTTTTTGTAAAAATGTAGATCATGCCTAGGAGAGAAAAATTATGCAGCCACACACAACAGCTGCGAAAAATCAAAAAGATTTCTTGAGAGTGTTTCGGTACACTGAACTTGGTGAGCAAAAGCATTGCACCACCCACCACAAAATGGCAGCACCGCCGCGAACTTTTTATAGCAAACCAAATTCAACTAGCTATAGCAAGTTAAATAAAAGTTCACTTGGTCGTTGGGTCGTTTGGGTCGTTGGAAGATACCCAAACAACTGAAAAGACACAGTGAAAACGTACCTGCCAACGACCCAAAATACCCGAAAGACTCACTCAAACGACAGTTGTCGCAGAGATAGAAAAAATTCTATCTCCGCGACCCAAAATACCCACGCATTAATGATTTTTGCAAGTGGAAACCGACAAACGAATCAAACGACTCAAACGACCCACGCTTTAATAACTTTTTCTTCAAGAATAGGATATTTTCTTGTAACCGCGTGTTTGACTAGAACAAGAACAAGATAGCTGAATATTTCACAGCAAACTTTATGGAAGAAGTTCGAAAATACGAGTACCATTATCACAATTACTGGAAATAGTTTAAAAATAAATACAAAAATATCAAATCTTGGCAAGCTATTGCACTGAAATTTAGTGATCTAACATCGTCGTCTGTACAAAGTCACCAGAGGTAGAAATAGTTGACTTGGCAACATCAGTTGTTGTTTATCAAATGCTATCATCGTTCCTTCCACGCGTGCCGCCAAAATTAAATGAGCGATGCATAATGCAAGCAATGAAAAGCATCAACAACAAACGACTCAAACGACCAACGAACCAATGCGTTCTTTGGGTCGTTCGTTTCTTTCAGGAACGACTCTGACGACTCCAACGACCCAAACGACCAAGTGGGAACCAGGCTTTTAGGTGAAAATTAATGGAAAATTTATCAAGATATAGAAATGAAATTGAAAAATGCAGAAATATTCTTTGTTTTTTTTTATTTTTTCAAGCTTTATCGACCAAGGATAGATTTTTATAAATACGAATTACCATTTTTGTGAAGCCATTAGACGTCATTCCATGGTTAATTGCCCGCAACTCGCGCGCGATAGCGCGCGAGTGAAGGGCTTATAGTCTGCCCCGCGTATAAGTAGCATATGGAAGCTTTAGTTCATAATGTCAGCACTTTTTCAGCAGATTTTGTCACTTTTCTGCTGCCATGACAACTGTCAATCAATCGGCTTTGTCGAGGAGGTCGTTAACCGCCACCTCTTTGTGCGGAAGGGAGTTATCTTCGGAGCGTTGCTCTGCCAAGACTCTGTTAAAGGCCTTCGGTTTTTTTGACATGAAAACGGTGCTGCATCACAGCTCGGTTCTCCGCAATGGATGGAAGTTTTGATTCGAAGTTTTGGGAATCAAAACCAGTCGAATGCCACACCTTTCTCCCAAAAACTCGACACCGTACGAGCAAAAGTTATGATTGTCGTAATTATCGCCTGTACATCGCTGTACGAATCCTTTATCGCAATCTATTTTAGCTGTACCCGTTCTATCACGTGTCCATTTTCATATGTCTTTGCTTCACGAAAACGAAAAATAAATGTCAAACCCTAGAAAAACTTCATGATTTTCAAAAGGGCGTTGGACTTAAATCAAAGGCAAACTGAACACCAAAAATTCTTGATAAAAAGAATAGTTTAGCATCAACTAGAGCAGCTGTTTTTATAAAATTGTGAAAACCCAAGATGGTGTCTTCTTCGAATATCCTGACCTAAATTTTCAAAACAATCATTATCAAGGAACTAATTGTTTGCGGGCAGTACTAGCAAGAGCTATTTCTAGTATTATTCATTTTCATTTTGAGAAAGATATCATTTTAAAATATCAAGAAAGAAAATTTTTAATTGGAAAGTCTGGAAGCCTTGAAATCCTTGTAAAACTTTCAAATTCAATCAAAACCATTTGCAGCAGGTTTCTTTTGAACGCCACATGATAAATTTGAATCAACTTTGGCAAGATCACGTTTAGGTGTTTATGATCCAAGAAGATTATATTGGCCTTGAATTTAGCGAAAAGTGACACTTTTACAGCCGTTTTTTAATGAGAAATTTTCAGGCACTTGCGGGTCACTGTTTACGACTGTTTGTCGAAGAAAATTTTGTATTTTCATCCAACGAGGAGTTGAAATGCTGTTTTGAACATAGGCTAATGCTGTAATATTTATTCCCTATACAACATCGCAATTAGCTGGAAGATATGGAGTTAAAAGTACTGACATGTTTTATCGATTGTATTCTGTTGCAACATGTTACGAAATGATACCCAAAATTAGGCCTTTTCCAGTACGAAAATCGTGTGACCCGAACTTCTGAGAAATACTTTTATAACACTCAGAAGAATTTGACAGTTTTGGGCAAACGAGCAAAAAGTAAGTATTTCCAAGTTCGCCTTTCTGAATTCTTACAGGTTTGTGCAAAGAAAAGCCTTTTTTGTTGCAAATATATTACAGGTGCTCCTATCGCCATAGCTCAGTTATCATGTTTTCGCAGTGGTCGATATGGCTTAAAAATCTAAAAATATTAAAAATATATTTGCATTTCTCATTTTTGTTACTCTACCTTGATAAATTTCCCATTATTTCCCATTCATTAGGTCAGCTTTAAACTTTTGTTTAACTTGCTTTAGCTATTTGAATTTCGCTTTGCTATAAAAAATTCGCGGCGGTGCGGCAATCCTTGTGTAATAATAAAACCGAGAAATGAGCGAGCAAAAAAAAATGACCTTTGAAGGGGAGAGAATTTGTTTGTTTTATTTTACCGTGTTTGCATCAAGGGACAGTAAAAAAGCCATGAAAATTGAAGCTGAGCAATGTTTTGCAGCTCAAAATTCGTCAAAACAAAAAATTATGAGTTCCTTATACAAATATAAATAAAAAGGTTACCCGAGTAACCATTTTTACGACGACTTCCGAACAAGAAGAATTCAAGTTTTTCCGTGGCGTCGGCAACGTTCTCCAACCTTCGCAATTTGAAGAGCTTTTCTGAAATGTGATCAGACATAGGCGTAAACTTAGGGGGGCTCTGGGGCTTCAGCACCTCCTGAGGAAAACTGAGGGGGGGCTGAGCCCCCCTCCCTGGAAAATAAGGAAGTGCTTCACCAATTTTTTAGATTAGTTTGTTATATTATTGGTTCCACGCATAAACATTTTGGGTGCCTAAATAGAACTGATGATCTCAACCTAAAGAAACTGATTATGATTTAAAAATACACTTTCCATCATCTCATGTGTGTTTCTTCTTCCTTGATAATGAAAAATGCACGAAAAAATCATCTTTAAGCCCTTAGCTAACCCATTTCTTATCCTGTGACATCAGCAGTTGCCATAAGGAATTGTCATTAATTTTTTGAGCCCCCCCCCCCCCCCCCCCCGAAAAAAATGCAAGTCTACGCATATGTGATCAGATATAAAATTATGCCAATGTTAGAGAATATACAAGTATGTACGTGAAAGATGTTTTTATTTTACTGTATCTTGTGACAGAAGCTGCTAGAGAGTGCAATATTAGGCTTCATTATCATGCGCTTCAGATTCCCCTCCAAGGTGCCAAATGAACACAACAGTTACAAAGAGAACAAAGCCCTCATTTTACCACAGCGTAAGGGTAACTCTTGGAATTTCCCCCAAACATGCTCTTGACACATTTTAATTTTGTTTATCTGCTTGGATTGGCTTCAAAGAGACAGTCCATTTCGTACACGAGTCGATCCAACTTGTCCTGACACCCCCATGAAAAATTATTATATTTGGGACACTGTGCTCACGTGGGGGTCAGTCTATCCTTGACACACAAGGTTGAAAAATATAAGAGCGTTACCAGACTGCCAATCTTTCAATGTTAGTTATGAAGGGTGCCATTTTGCTGCTGGCCCCTCCAGGTGAAAAAAGCCAGGCCGCCACTGCTGCTGAGCCCATTTACAGCCCCTGCTAAGCTGTTTCACTTACTTCAGTGGATTCAAGAGCACAGTCCAAAGTATGTCCACCATAAAGGTGTTCTAATGTTTAAAAGGTTTTAGCTATGAAAACATTTAAGTCAAGAAGGTCCATCACTGGTAGGGCAAAACCGAGATTTCAGCGGTCGGTGATAATCAGCAGAGGTTTTAGGGACTGCGGGGCCCTTGTTCTTTACAATTTCTATCTTTTTTCTTAAGTGTAGGGCCCCTTTTGGCTACCACAAGCGTGGGGCTTGGGATCATGGCCCCCTGGACCCCCTTAAAACCGCCACTGATAATAGGGCAGCAAATGGGGCCTGATCGGGCAACCGCCCCACAACTCAGTATGTTAAACGATGCCCTGCACATAGTTCAAGATTTTTTTTAGTTTTTATCCAATCCCTTTTACAATCACATGCTATGACGCTTTATTCGACCTCAGTTTTCATTTAATCCACGAGTATCATTATTCGTAACAGGACAGAGAAAGGCATGTCTCATATTTATAAAAGGAGGTACCATGTATTCATGCTGAATCATGCAATTTTGCGTAAAATAATTGCAAATTACGCTTTCACGGTACTGGAAATCAACTTTCATGATCACACCCCCTAAAGTCCCTCTGAATCTTTAACAACTATCTAATAGGAGAAAGTTCAGGTTGGCAGAGCCATCGTCATTGGAATCTCTGAATAATTGAGATATTTATCTGGTCTGGTACCGGTAACCAAGACTTTCTGCAATGTAACAGGGATAGCTCTCCATTTCGAAATTCGCCTGCAGCACTCATTTTCGCGCAATCACGCCATAAGAATGCTAATTCACAGATCACGAGTGAATGTCTATTCACGCATTCACGCATAATAAAAGTTTGTTTCATGAATTCACACATCGAAAACACGCCGATCATGCAATCACTTCAAAATACATGGTACCCCCATAAAATGGTGCCTTCGAAAATGGGGTCTTTTTGCCAGATTGTGATGTGCCAGTCCGCCAGTGTATCTTTCCGTTGTATCCAGACGAAGCCCCCATGGCTGCATGATGAAATGTGAAGAATGGCATGTTAGGGTGGCGGACTATCCGTTAGGGCTCATAATTTATTTTACTTCTACGGAGGGAGGGGGGGGGCGGGGATTGCAGTGCGTGGTTTTGCAGTATGCGGAGAAGATCACAGATGTGAAATCTCTTTGTCACGCTTCATAAGGTTTGGATGTTGTTGTTGTTGCGGTTTTAGACAATTGAGGTCATAGGTCTGAAGTTGGTAAACTAAAGTATATCTGTAAAATTCACCAGCAGGGGGCGCCGGCTTACTCTAGGGAGGCAGTCGGGGCAGCACTGTGCCCTGATGAAAATTTCACTGTTCTTCTGGGAATAGAATAAAACAAAATTGCCGTTATGAATAAAAAGAAAGCATTGGGTGTCCTTGTTCAGGGCATTTATCAGCAATTCTCCATTCCGGGTTGACGTCATTGATTTTGCATCTCGCTATCTATGGATCTTTCTCAAAAATGGACTTCAGAATTGAAATCTTCATCTTTGTTTTGTCGTAAGTTACTTTGTTTTGAATATTTAGATATTTCTTTAGATTTGACCGGAATTTGCTGCTGCAGAGACAAAATTTCATTACAGGAACAAATTCCATTGAAATGTATAGGAAAAGCTAAATCTTGAAAATAGGTTTGTTTGCTGTCTGATGTCCCAAACAGCTTGAAATTTTCAGCACAGACTAATTTCAACATGAAGATTTCAATCTTATGATCCATTTTTGCCAAATGTGAAGGTAAAAATTGCCCGGATCAGAGAATAGTAGACAGAGAATTTAGTAGAAAACTAGCAAATTGTCTGACCTCGAATTTTATTTCATAATCCACCAGAAAACTAAATCAACCATAGTGACTTCAAATCCAAGACGGGCCAAACAATTGTCACAAGATACTTGCTTCTGATGGCGTCATCAAAAAATGATAAAAATTCTTTGAAAATCAGCCATTGACTCGACCTCTAATTTTCTTGCATTTTTGCACTAGATTACTATGCAAATTTCAAATCCAAGATGGAATTAAAATATCTCGAGCGGTGGTCAAATTTTTTGACGACGTCATCAACTTGGATAAAATTCACTTTCAACCTTTTTTAATTTTTTTTCTCGCAATTACAATTGTCAAAAAAGATCCATACACGAATAGCATACATTCATTGCTTATGAAAGATGAGAAAAATTTGAAGCGCAAAACAGATAAGATAGAAACCCTTTAAGGCCCACTTCCGCGGTCCCTGCTTGAGTGGTATTGAAAAACTCTCAGGTCTGCCTGAGGGCATACCGTAAAAACCAGACCTTAAGACTCTGAGCCCTAGGACCCTGAAGTACTAAAATAAAAAAGCCTGGTTCCCACTTGGTCGTTTGGGTCGTTGGAGTCGTCAGAATCGTTCCTGAAAGACACGAACGACCCAAAGAACACATTGTGGTTTCCACTTGGTCGTTTGAGTCTTTTGAGTCGTTTGTTGTTGATGCTGTTCATTGCTTGCACCATGCATCGCTCATTTAATTTTGGCGGCACGCGTGGAAGGAACGATGGTAGCATTTGATAAACAACAACTGATGTTGCCAAGTCAACTATTTCTACCTCTGGTGACTTTGTACAGACGACGATGTTAGATCACTAAATTTCAGTGCAATAGCTTGCCATGATTTGATATTTTTGTATTTATTTTTAAACTCTTTCCAGTAATTGTGATAATGGCACTCGTATTTTCGAACTTCTTCCATAAAGTTTGCTGTGAAATATTCAGCTATCTTGTTCTTGTTCTAGTCAAACACGCGGTTACAAGAAAATCCCCTCTTCTTGAAAAAAGTTACTAAACCGTGGGTCGTTTGAGTCGTTTGAGTCGTTTGAGTCGTTTGAGTCGTTTGAGTCGTTTGAGTCGTTTGAGTCGTTTGAGTCGTTTGAGTCGTTTGAGTCGTTTGAGTCGTTTGAGTCGTTTGTCGGTTTCCACTTGCAAGAATCATTAATGCATGGGTATTTTGGGTCGCGGAGATAGAATTTTTTCTATCTCTGCGACAACTGTCGTTTGAATCATTCGGGTCTTTTGGGTTGTTGGCAGGTATGTTTTCACTGAGCCTTTTCTGTCGTTTGGGTATTTTTCAAGTAACGACCCAAACGACCGAAACAACCAAGTGGGAACCAGGCTTGGTCTTCACCCCAATAAGACAATAGATGATCACGGTTGACTGTCATCATCACACCATTAGGACACATCAACTGTCAAATGTACCTTTGCTTCTACTACGGCGTTCTTCCGCATATTATTCACGTCAGTTGCTGTCTTCAAATGAGTCTTTCATGGAGTCAGACAGCGACAAGCAGGTACGTAAATGATAGGGGGCGTTGGGGCGTGGGGGCATGATGCCCCCCACAAAGGTTGAAAAATCCAATTGCAGTTGGAAAACATAAAAGTTCACTTGGAATTTTTTCTAACTATTATAACCAAATATGTGAATTTTATAGCTTAGGATTTTGGGATTTCAAATGTAAAAATCTTAGATCTTATTAAAATTCTCTGGAGCAGGCACATCTTCTAATCGTTTTTAATTGCGAAGACCTGTCTCAACTGGATCTCAAATTGCACCATTGCATCGTTTGTTTCCTTTCTGACAAGGGTTAAGTTGAATTAAATTATTTTGAATAGGCAAGGTGAATTTCTGGATAAGACAGGGCCTATTTTAGTGTGATTTTTCCCACATTTTGTGGTCTTGGAAATCCAAAATGTGGTCTTGGAAATTCAAAATTGTGGAATGGGTTTTTTTGTTGTGGAATGGGTTTATATTTTTGTTATAAATATGTTTTTCTGTTGAAAGAATTTTGAAACCTTATAACATAAAAGAACAGTACAAAACATCCATTAATCGTAGCGCAAGTTCCTTGGTCCAGATTAATCTGTTCTAAGAGCGAAAAATGTTACAGCCAATCAGCTTTATGCTCTCAAATGGTGAAAAAGCCAATCAGAGCTTGTGAAAGACCCCTGAATCTAGCAAAAATAACAACAATGGCGGCCAAACAACCACCAAGCTGCGTGAAAGTGCACTACAAACTTTGAACTGCTGCAAGCGAAAAAATCTCAAGGCAAAATAAGTCTATGATTTTTTCAATACGTAAGGGTCGTTCTAGATTTTCATCGTGCGCATTCTAGAATTACGCACCTAAACTGGAGATATGGCTGCATTAAGGTAGTCTAAATTCGCCAAACATTTACTCTGTTCAATAATTGCAAAGGGGTTATTGTCATTAATTTTTTATATCGATTCTCTAGATCATCTTCTTAAGCTAACGCAAAAATAAAACCCCTGTAAAGTTAAAGTGAAGCTGTAGAGCTTCTAGCAATGTTAACCTTTAACTACTGTTGCTAGCGGAGTCCATAAAGAATAGGCTATAATAGAAACATATTTGTAATCGTCTTATGTTGAATATTTTGTTCTACACAAATAAAAAAACGCTTTCTAAGGCAACGGTCGATATGTTAGAATATTCCATGCTTCATATACAGCCTTCTTTTTTTAAAGTGTGGTTTTGGAAAATTTCCATAAAATTGGCCCTGGGATAAGAAGTTTAAATTTTACCATCAGTATTGATTGAGCATGAAGTTTTGAAAAATCATTCCTTGTATTGATCAGAACAATTGAGAGTGGGAATTTTTTAAGAAACAACGAGTAGCCAATTCAATTGAAAACATTAAAAATCTTTCAATGCTAGAAATTCTCAACGCTTCTTAACGGGTGTATAATAAGCTCCTCCTTTACTTTGTAGACCTCCTTGAATCTTATCACAATTTCTATGATAATGCTAATAAGAAGCCACAAAACATTGATCAAAGAAGCTGCAGCAGAAGTATTTGATCAAAGAAGAGTGTTTTATCTTACGAATCGGGCATATGCACTTGCCCTCAGATCCCCCTTTTCAGTTCCAAAAAGCAAAGGACATTTAGCCCTTTGAAAATTGTAAAAATTTTCCTTCGATCAAGAACAAAAGAAAAAATGGTCAATATTTTGATGCTTCTATATTGTGAAAAAAATATTTTATATAAAACTGATCTGCAGCAGCTTTTTTTTTTTTTATATATATATATATATTCGGTATAAAAACTTACACAACAAATTACCTAA
This sequence comes from Rhopilema esculentum, assembly GCF_057945365.1. Lineage (NCBI taxonomy): Eukaryota > Metazoa > Cnidaria > Scyphozoa > Rhizostomeae > Rhizostomatidae > Rhopilema > Rhopilema esculentum. The sequence continues at coordinate 97,078 of NC_142831.1, forward strand.
AACAGTACGTACAAATTACTAAACTACATAACAAGGACAGAACCCAGGAGGAGCAATATAACATGACTGCCCCCTGGGATATGACATGTATATGAATATAACTAATAATACTACATATATATAAACTAGATTATAATAATACATACATAGTAAAATACAACATATACATAAACGGGAAATACTGCATAAGTAGGCATACAAAACTATATGAAAAGAGACTTGGTGGCAAGGTTACAGTGACCTTATTCGAATCTACCAGTTGTGTGAATATATTGGAGAGTTAATTCGATTATATTTCTGTTGAGGTTGTTTGGGAGGTCTTTATCGCTATATAATAAAAGTTCTATCAAAACCTCATTTGAAAGATCGTTATATCCTAATGATTGTACTAATTCAAAGACTCTAGCGAGAAGATTTCGTCGTTCAAAAGCAAATAGCTTTAAGATGGGCAAAGCAGAAAATGAACAGAATTGCTGTTAATTGACTTGAAAGAATATTACTTTTTATCATTAAACATATCCAAGATCTAGGCTGGTATGGCTTTGGTGTTGCTTTATATCTTAAGAAAAGATTAGATGTTCGTGTTACGTTAATCAAAATTTAGAGATTTCCTTTATCTTCTTTAGTGTTTTTATGCTTAAGACTAATTATTATAAGTAAAATGTTGGTAATTATACAGAACCTAAAAATCTGGAATAAGGCTAATTTCCAAATCAATTTAGTAGGTCCAGAAGATTAACAGGTCGAAAGAAAAAATTCATCAGGCAAATTTGGAATTTTCAACCTTACACGACCCCCCCCCCCCCCCCCCCAAAAAAAAAATTAGCCACTTGTCCCTGGCGACAAGGAAGTTCAGGGCAGCCTTTTGGGCTTCCTCTAGGTATCTCTTAATTTGTTCCCTCTGAGAGTGGTTGCCACAGAATTGACGATATTTTCCTGCAAACTTTGCACAAATCTTTATGTTAAAAAATGTATCCTGAAAACCTCTGCCATTGGATTATAGAAAATAAAAATAATTATCAAATAATTAATTGAATTTATTTTTATGCAGGGAATTTTTGAAGCTGACCTCTGTCAATAGATATCAGTTCCAGAATCATTTCGTCTATTTTTTCCAGTTCCAGGCCTATTTTCGATGGAATCTAGTTTATTTTTGATTACTAATTTCCTAAAAGTTCAGCCAAAAACAATACATAAACATTTGCTTCTAGACATTTGTCGATTAATATTCCTTATGTATAAGAAACCAAATTGTCTTATTCAAAAGTTTTAAGTTTCTTATATGCGGGTACATACAGTATGCTCTTAGATATGCCAAAATTTAAAATTACACACAACACCAAATTTACAATAGCATTTGCCAATAATGCTATTTTTCAGGATAGGGAGGGCAGAATCCAAAAAAATCACGCAAAAGCGACAAGCAGCAACCAAAGAAAGCGCCTGCATCTTCATCTCGGACATATGCCTTGCTCTTGATCTGTGTCTCTTCTTTATAATTGATTCCAAGAGATAAAACAACTTTGAAAGATCTTCAAATTCCTTGTCACTTTCTGACTTATTTGAAGGCAGCAGCTGATGTGGAAGAACGCCGTAGTTGGCACAAAAGCGCATTTGACAGTTGATATCTCTGTCCTCTTGGTGCGATGATGACAGTCAACTGAGATAAACTATTGTCTTGTCGAGGTGACGACCCTTCAGGTGTTAAGGGTCCTTTTTGATTTTAGCACTTAAGGGTCCTGGGTCTTAGGGCCTTAGGGTCTGGTTTTTACGGTATGCCCTGCCTGAGAGCCATGACACATCGCATTGACTAGCAGTTTGTGGATGCCGGTAGTGAAAGGGTGTGTGGAAATACTTATTGGAATCAAAAATCATCATCGAAATGCTTGGTCAAAATCCTTACGGGCAACAGGTTCAGCAGTTTCAAAAGCAGATAGATCAACTGAAAAGGGAAGTAAGAGTTGAAAGGCAACAAGTCTCTTCAAGCTCAAGAGAGTAAGTCTCAAGTTTTGTTGAATTCCCTTTTACAAGTTTCCATTACCGAATTCAGAACAAAAACCGCCAGTCAGGTTAGCGAAGACACTTAAATTGCGGTAACTTGTATATTTTGTGACATTTTCTTATTCTATTTCAATGCCTGTAAGTTCAGATCTTCTTGAGTATGTTATCAGACCAATTAAGCTTCTCTTTTTAGGCCATTTTTATGTATTCAATAAAATTGAGCATTGTGTTGCATAGGTAATAGTCGGGAACAAAGAAAACGACGACGAGAATCCAATATTGTATGTATGCCGGGGCGAAATATTAGTATAGTAAGTAAAGTAAGTATTAAAATCATACTCATTGCAAGATTCAAAGAATCCGGTGGACAGCCAACCCGGCGTTTCTTCCTTCTTAGACAATTTATCCTGTGTTGTATTGGTCCTGCGGGCACAATGGGGCAAAAAATGGATTATTTTGTGTTACATCCTCTGTAAAATACTAAAAGACATTTTTTAACACATATAAATAGGTCTGGTACGGAGTCCTTAGCTTTTGTTTTCCAAATTATGAAGTTTGAAGCTGAACATGAAGCAACAAAATTAACGGAAACAAGAAATGCCAATACATCGGACAAACAAGCAGACGATTGAAAGACAGATTTAATGAACACAGACGAGACATTATCAACAAAAGAGTAGACAAGTCTGGTTTTGCAGAACACTCTTGCAGCCCAGAACATACCTTACTGCAATTTAACGACAAACGAGAGAGTGTTCGACGAGCCAAAGAGCAATACCTCATTGGCTTGGCAAACACTCTCACACCGAAGGGCATGAACCGAACCTCTGACCGTTAATCTTACAGCAACACACCATCATCACCCACATCGCCACTTTTTCAACTACCTATACATTACTATTTTACAATCATCATCATTACTCCCTACATTCCTGTTATCATTTTCTTTTCTCCATATATTTTATTTATTTTTCATTTTTTACTACCATTGTCACTATCATCACCATTATTTATACTTTATACACTCCCCTCACAAAAGTATTGCACCACCTTGTTCAAAATGGCGGAATTTTTCGTCAATATTTTTACAATAAAAAACATTTGAATGCATGAATTGGGTAAAATAGGCATATTTTATAGCAAATTTTGGCGGGAAAAGTTTGCAAATTTTGCTGATGCCATAGAATACCTAGTTAGAAATGTAAATTTTAAGCAAAAATATTATTGTTTGTAAAAATGTAGACCACACCTAAGGAAGAAAATTTGTCAAATGAGATGAGAGTCCCTTTAAAATTTTTACAGGGAAGTGGTCTTTAGTTTTTGAAAAATTGTTGACCGTGTTAGATGCAGCCACACAACAGCTTCAATAAATCAAAAAAGGTTTCTCAAGAGTGCTTCAGTAGTAATGAACCAAGAAGTGGGTGAACAAAAAAAATTGATGTTAGAGGGGTAGCGATTTTGTCTGTTTTATTTCACCATGTTTACACCAAGGGGCAGTAAAAGACATGAAACTCAACGCTGAGCAATGTTTTGCAGCTCAAAATTCTTCCAAATAAAAAATGATGAGTGTCTTACACAAATATAAAATAAAATTTCACCTGCGTAAAAGGAAACCATTTTTACAAGAATTCAGGTTTTTCCGTGGCATTGTTCAAGTCCAGATTTGTACATCGTTGAAAATGTTTGGCTTTGTATGAAAAACATTACGAACCATGATTTAAAAGGTTCTTGAAGAACCAAAGAGTTGTTAATTAAAAGAATTCTTCAGGTTTGGAATGAAAATCCACAATAATACATTGCCTAATTATATGCAACCAATTCAAGAAGGCATAAAGCGGTTTCAGAAGTTCATAGCTCCCGTCAAAATATTGAAATTTGAAACTGTTAAAAGATGTTTTGAAACTGTTATTTTAAAAAAAGTGCTCTAAAAAGATTGAATTTTTGATTGGTGGTTGTTTCACTTCCGACAAACTCCCATTCACCACTTCAAAACAATCAATTCGTGCAACAATAGCTTTCGATAATTCTTATCGCCATTTTCCCTCCTTCGAGGTGGTGCAATACTTTTGTGAGGAGAGTGTACATTATTTTTACTACCTTTTTATTGTTATCACCACTACCCATCTTCGTTACACTTTCATTTCACCACCACCAGAGGGATGTCAATGGCGAGTGATCACGCAAAGAGCAGAAAACACAGAGCTTAGTGCCAATAAATTATGTGTAAAATGTATCGTTCTATATGGGTACAAAAAAAGTTGAGTTTTTCTCAAAGTATATTTTCATCACTAGGAACAAACGAGGGTGTGGTTTTCTCCACAGCAAACCCCTCCATCCGCCATTACGATCAGATGACGCCCATAGAAATAGAGCTTTCTGATTGACTAGTCAACAAAATGTAAACAAACCAAAGAACCTATTGTTACAAAATCTGTCCTTGCTTGGCCAACTTTAGAAAGTTGAAAATGCAAAAAATGGCTGCAGCAATACAGTTCTATCAGGCTGGCTTAAGAAAAAAAAAACAGGCTTTTGTGGGAAAATCATAGCAGGTGTGCTAACCACCATACGCCTGAGGTGATCCAGGCATGTGGTGCCGTGTGGTTGCATGTGACACAAATTCTTTGGAAACATCTAGGTAATTATGGTAGGTCTATGCAGGAATTGCAAACAGGACAATGACTCTAGCATTATGATTGATAACTGCCCAAGTTTTCACAGAAATAAGAACTGAACTTAATCAATATATCAACAAAAGACAATCAATATCAACCAAAGTTTTATAATGTTTTGCAATTTGCTGTCATCGCTATCAGTTGTGTCCTCTAATGAAGAAGTTAGCATATCAAGATTGTTAACGTTTTTGTTTCTACTTTATTAATCTGTCTCTTTTTCTGAAATTGATTTTTTTGGAAAAACTGTGGTTCTTCTTTTTCCCATGTAGATTTCTACTGCTTTACTTAACTTTTTTTCGCCGTCAGATTTGTCCCAATTTGTGTCATTCCCTGTAATAATCATGCACCCCTCCATTGTTTTGTGTGACATCTTAAAGTGCTTGTCAGATGATATTGTAATTAGAATGCTTAATGCTCTTTCATCCGAAGAGTTTGAGCCCGAAATACAAAAGCACAAGTTAACAAGTAAGCACAAATTTAGAAACTCTGCATGTCTGAAATTTAGAATTTTCTCCCAAAGTTGGCCAGCCTCCATTGCTGGGCAAAAGACCTCTGCAAGTATTTTAGCAATTTCCACTCTTTGATGACACTTTCACAATCAAACAAGGCTTCTTGTAGTGGAACTGTGAATCAGCAACAAATCTCTCCTTGCTTGCATTGTCCCAATACTTCGGATTAAGCCAGATCATGTTTCCAAATAGGTTTTGATCAAATGAATTAAAGCGCTCTTCAATCATTGGAATCAGTAGTCTTCCAGCTTCCTTCAACATCTCAAGAGTTGCTTGAATAGTGTCAGACTGAGCATTAGCTAGTCCTGCAATTTCCAAATCTACATGGTCACGATTATCCAGTTTTTGTCTCTCATGACCAGCTTTTGGAAAGCTAACTTTGACGGTCATTTTATCTCCATTTGTTTCCAAGCGATATTTTCCCCAAATGGCTGACTACCCTCTTCAGTAATCTCTTTTAAAGATTTCTTGGTCCTTTCTGCAGCTGGTGGGATTTCAAATGCCAGTAAGTTTTGCTTTTTGGACTCTAGAGATAAGGGTTCCAAAGAATCAAGAACATCCAAGTAAGCAGCTACACTGCAGAGATGATGATAATCCTTTAATTTCTTTAACAGTCCTCCAACTTCTGCTTTAGTTTCACTTGAACATCATTTATTGCTTGCAGCAACTTTCTCAAACACTAACTTTACAGCTGGCCATTTTATCTTTTTGGGGACGGTTGCCGCCATAATTCAAAACACAAACTTTTAATAGCTCTTATCATGGCTGGACATAAAACAACTTGCTTGTATTTTGTGCATTTTTTCTCCAGCGAATATGGAAACAAACTAACTAGAAATCTATTGGTAAAGTCTGATATATGATACACATGTGGTTTCACAATGGACAGCTAATTATGTAAAACAAATAAGATGGCCTGGGAAAGGAAAGGCTACTCCATCCAAGTGTGAATAGTTTTAAAAAAGAGATGCATGTAGGTTGAAATAGGCCCAAACAAAAGACAGGAAATGTTGACATCGGGATTCGCACGTAGAGTGTTAAGGTGAGTAAAATAAACAAGTTGGATAATGAATGCTGATAATGAGGAAAAAAGGAATAAATGAAGTCACTACAAACTGACAATTTTTCACATAAAGGCCTCTTTATAGTTATTTTGTTTTGAACTTCAAATTCAACTTGGTGAAATCAAAAATAGATAAGCGCTATAATTATTTGGGAATTTGATATTTAATCCAAAATAGTGACAAGGTGTCTAGCCTTTTTGAAGTGGCCTGACAAAAACCCGCAAAACTAATAATCAATCGCTTTCAAAATGCTTTCAAAATGAATGAAGGCGTATGATTATTCGCATACCTGGGAAGCAGCAGGCGTGTGCCAGAGTGTGAAAGCTTTATAAATATAGGCAACAAGGGATAGACAAAAATATTTACTCTTTATTAGCACCAGAAAATGAACAGTTTAAAAAAATCAGCTTTTAGGTGATAAAAATATTGGCACTGGCAATTTAAATGTCCCCCGCTGATCAATAAGTACAAAAAAATTCATTGTCCTCATCAAAACCTTCTTGAAAACATTTAAGGCAGACATAGGCAGACAGCCATGTCAGGGATTAGCCAAACTTCATTATTTTCTCCTTTGTATGATCTCCATATAACTATAATTTCATTGTATGCTCTCCATAACTTCAGGCAAGATGTGTCATCATATTCATTGCCATACTTTCATCGTCACTTCTGATGACAAAATTGTTTGCTTAGTTAAGGTATCTTCTGCACCTTTGCATGTTTCCTGTTCTGCCTCCTTCCTCCTTTCCATCCCATCTTTCAGTTGTTTTGCCCCCCCCCCCCCCTACCCCCGATTAATGGCGTGGATCTAAAGCTCATTAAACTTTAGCCCATCATTGAATTTGGTAAACCGGTAAAGCTCTCAGTTTGCAGATGAACAGAATATTAAAAAAATACAGGTATGTTTGGTATAGTACACTTAGAGTGCCAACCAGTACGCCTGAAACCAACCTGCAACTTGTGTTGGTGAGACTAACAAATTTTCTTGTAGATGCCAGAAGTCAAATCAAAATCAAACATATGATCTAGTGGCCGAAGTTCAGGTTTTAATTTGGCTGAGACCCACAATTTTCAGACACGATAACATCTTGAATCATACCACTCAAACCTAATTTTAAGAAAAATTTATCCTTGCACTGCACAATTTAATGAAGATAGGTGATAATAGGGCAGGACCTTTAAGAAATCTTTGAAACTCTTAAATTTAGTTGCTAGAAGAACAATCCATTCATTACTTTTGGTATCATGTTTGATATGTTTTTTAAGGCTATTGGTGATACAAGAGGTCAGCCGATTACACTATTGACAAGTCATTCATGATAACAACATAATTGTTACTTCTTCAACTAAATAAAAAAAGTAAATTAAATGTTGAAGTTCCTTTTCTGCATTTTATCTTTTCTCTCTTTTTCATTTTCTACCAAGATTCATTGTTTTCTCCAGTGGGAAATATGTTTGAAAGTATTATTTGCTTGGACGAATTTGATGGAAAGCACAGCTAGTATTCATGGAATTGAAATTGTATATTATAGAATTCCAAAGCAGTTTTGATGTTATCACAGATAGTTTGTTTAATTATTAAGTACTGGTAAATATTGCAATATTAGAATAGGTGTGTTCAAGGGCACAGAGAGGTTATAGAAAAGCCCCTAGGGTGGAACAGGATAATGTGGATCCTTGCGAGCAAGTGAACAGAAACTTGGAAAACATGCTGTTTTGGATTAGTATAAAATACCTGGTCATTTCAGAAGAGTGAAACTGAAATGAAATGATTTCTCACCAACATTATATCTTGTGTTAAAGAGAGTTACTTGTGTTACGTTTGATTAATTCAGTTCTTTAAATCAACTTCTTTACTTTATGAGATTCCTTACACCTTTTGGCCCTAGGGAATTTGACTATCCCTTTCCTTTCTGTTTGTGACTCTGAGTTTGTTTAGTCTATCAAAGTTTATTAAATTACCAAAACTTTTATTGGAAAACTTTAATTTATCCATGCCTCACTAATTTCCATCACTGATGTACTCTGGAACATTAAAAAGTTTCATAGAAGTTGTCAGTCGCAAATTATTAATTATTTCTACATTGAATGGTGATATGCTGCCTCTTTTGAGGCATCATTAATGCTGAACAATAAATTCTCAAACATAAATGCTGAACAATAAATTTTTTTCCTGTCCAGTTTTGATGGATGACATTTGGCTGAACTTCCTCTGAAAATATATCAAGTTTTATCTTTTAAACAAGCTTGATGATTGTTGTTGTCCCCTTTTGAATTGCAGGTAGCTCATCATCACATAACCTTTACCAATTTGTTTTATAAACTTTAGGAAACAGATATCAAAGTTGAAAATGAAACAGACAGATCTGTGTCTTTATGTAAACACGGTTTTTGTTGTTTTTTGTTGCAGAATTGTTGCGTTCTGTGAAAACGAGAGAAGAGCTGATCCGTTAGTTTCAAAGTTACCAACCTCTGCAAACCCATTCAGAAATGACAAAGGCATTTGCAAGATATTTTAGTTGCTGGAAATAACTGCTGGCACAAAGATGGCACGGTGGAAGGCATGCACTTTTTAGAGGAGGGAAAAGTGATAAAATGTTCTTTTCTATGAAATTCATTTATCTGTGTTTTGGCAAATTGGCAAGGAGCAGTTTTTTTGAAAAGCATATGTCAGGTGCAAATTGATTGATCCTGGACCATGTCAGCCCATTTTGTTTATTGTATGGTTACTCATTTGGAGAATTGTAGATTTTGGAGTATTTTAGACATGTAAATATGCAGATGGGACATGTTTATCATTGTTTGGATGCTAAAACTGCTTTGCTGTTTTATCTCAGTAAATTTCATTTTGTCAAAAAGCAATTATAGCTGCTTTTGTGGTACTGACAGATTTGGGCAAGTGTCTTCATTCTGTCATTTCATAATGTGTTATATGAATTTGTTGTTTTTTTTGCACTTCATGAGCAGTAGCCGTTGCTTAAATTTTTCAACAATTGTTTTATTCTATGACCTCTAACTGTTAATTTAAACAAGCGCATTTATCAGTTCTTTTTCTTGTAACTCTTTTGATCAATGAAGTGTGTTGATGAAATAAATGTTTGTTAATTATATAAAAACGCCTGAAGATTATGCAACCATTTTCATTAAAAAGCTTATTCAGTGATCTGAAGGAAGAATTGTGATGACTGATGAATTAGGTTGAAAGTATATAGGCTGCTCACTTGATACATATTGAGAAAAGCCATCTCTGTGGTTTAATCAGGGTTTTTTTGAAGAGCTGTAACATAATTATGTTAAAAGGAATTATTAAGATATTGTGGTGTTGCAAGGCTTAATATAGGGAAGTTCAGGTGTGCTGGCCTGTACAATTGTCAATTAAGAACTAACACAGATTATTGATGTATCTGGAAGTTTTGCATTGTACTGAAACATAATTTTGGTGTATCTAAAGTTTTCTTCAATAAATTTTTCTGATTCACTTTCAAGTAAATAAAAACTATCCAAAGATATATTTTCCTACTACTTATTTAAACTCATACCACCGTTCTTTTACCTATATTTTACTAGTTTATGTTTATGTTCACTAGTTACTATCAGCGAAACGAGATATTTCATTTCAAGTGCTAGAAACAAGTGAGATTTCTTCCAAAAACGTTTAAAGATTTCTTGGAGCTTGCAAAGCAAGGGTTAAAAAACAAAACTGCGTTTTGGTCCAAATTTGAAAACCTTTGGCTCCTCTGCGCTTTCAACGCTGCTTGAAAAAAATAAGCCATCAAGGGCGAGTGTAACTAGCCTACGCCGTAGACCCCCACCCCCTACCAAACGACGGGGGGTCTACGGCGCAGGCTAGGGCCGTTGAAATATTGTCTTGAATTCTGAAGAACATTCGAAACGTCATAGATCGCCTGGCTCACGGACTCAAGTAATAGAATAATTACTTTCATAAAGAAAAACTGAAGTCCAAACGTGACAGAATGAATGTTATGTAATGCCAATTTTTAATTTTAGCGATTAGGGCGTAGTTTTAATCAAGAGCTCGGCTTTGCTATTAGTGCTGCAACCTTCTTCCCTTCCCAAGTTGCTACTACAGAAGAACTTATTACATGTCATGTTGATTAGAAATTGATAGATATGGTAAAATGTCCACTGTGTAAGCTTAGGAGCATTGAAAGTGGGAGGGGGGGGATGTTAAGATTGTGGACGGGTCTAGTAAAGGCCGCCACCATGGTAAGCGGCGAGAAAATTTTTTAGAATTGTCTTTCAGAGATGGCAAGAAACTGCATCTAAAATAGATTTTGACCGAAGGAAATTCCCTGGCAATATTTGAAGCTTTCTTTCATCACTTTACCCAATAGTTCTATCCAGTAGCGTAGCCAGAGTGGGAAGATTGGGGGGCAAACCAGTAAGGAAAATAGCCGGGGGTCTTCCCCGCAAAATTTTTTAGACCACGCCCATTTATAATGATGGAAAACGGCTCTTTTTAGATGGCTTATAATGAGCTATGCCATTTGTACATGTCAAAATTTGGTTAATCAAACGCCACATAAAAATATTTGCATCACAATTCCTCTCGAGTTTTGTTTTCTGAATATTGTCAGACGAGAAATTTCTATGTTGAAAAACAGTGGCGTACCCAGGGCGCCAGGAACAGGGGGTTCTGGGGCGTAGCCCCTAGGAAATTTTTTGGACCACGCCCTTCAAACACTCGCAAATGCGGGGAAACGCCCTTTTTGCAGATTTTCCCCCATTATTTGATTCATTTAGCTACGGTAAATAGCAAAGTATTTTACAATTGTTATTGATAAAAGCATCAGTATACTACCATCCCCCCCCCCCCCCAATGAGTTTTACATCGTTTTTGGACAAATCTCGAAGACCATATTTTAGAAAAGTGGGGGGTCCGGACCCCCCTATTCCCCCCCTTGGGTACGCCACTGTTGAAAAACTGTTTTTCAATGAAGCAAGTCTGGCGCCCCTTTTTTGGAAATTGTGCGCCTTTTTGAAGAATGAGAATCAGATGAGAAAAGTTCTTGGACCGATAGGTTAATTTGCTTCAAGGATTACATCAAAGTTATGTTGTTTATTCTGAAAAGGTATCTGAAATTGTTGTTTACAGCGTACTCTCGTAACCAATATTTGAAATTTTTTCAGCGCCCCAACTACCAACTGCCCCTCCTTCAAATTTGCTCTAGATCCGCCCCTGATTGGTAGGAAGTATTTATTGCCAATAGCACTTAAGAGTACTGCTTCAAGGGGTTGAGTGAGGCTTGTTAGGGAGTTACTACCAATGACGGTAACATATTAAGGAGTACAGCAGGGTAACATAAGCACTAGCTATATGGGGTATCTAGGCCTTGAGCCTTTCCCGATGCCAGCTGTTTAGAGGGGGCACCTCTTGCAAATTCTTATTGCATAGCAGCTTTCCAACGAAAAATTGAATAGCACACTCTAATAAAGCCTTGTATACCGTTGCGAAAATTTAGTTGACTTGTACTTCAATTTCAATATTCTGGTCGTTCAAGTTCTACTTATTTTTTGCATCACATTGGGTTGCTTCTTGTTGTTTTTGCGACATTGACCTCTTTACATCTACATACCATCAGTTGTTTCAAAGTTAAGTTAATAACAATTGTGTGTGACATTTTAACGTAGCACGGTTGCCGATTTGCTGAGAAAAATTGCTCTATTTTGTTAAAAGGCGCCCTGTACCACCGGATTTCGATTGCCATTCAAATTTAAGATTGGTCTGACTTACCCTGGGTACCAGACTCACTATCTGGTACCCAGGGTATGTCTGACTATACAAAAGACCTATTCTTACGTCCAGTCGTCTATCATAAAACCAGGGCCGTCGCTAGTGGGGGGGGGGGGGCGACACCCCCTAGAAAATTCTTGTCGGCAAATTTTCTAAAAGTAGAGTTTTGTTGGGTTTTACTTTCGAAGTTCTCAATGCGATAGCTTTAGCAAAAAGTTTGGATAAGATGAGGATAAGACCGAAAAAGTATCACCCAAAAACCCTCAGCAATTCAAAATAGGTACAGCTGGTGCTATGGGTGTCAAGGAGGGGCAAATGTCCACCAAAAATTTCAAATGACTCCCTGTCGGCAGCCGGAGTCTAGAATCTAATATCCAATATCCAGCGCGACCTAATTTCTACTTAAAGTTTGGGGACAAAGTTTATTGAAAAACTCCGAACGTTGATCCTGGAGGTACACTGTAAGCAGGACTGCCGAGGGGAGCAAGGGGCAAAGTGCCTCAGGGCCTTGAGGTTGATGGGGCTTCTAGCAGTAATGAACTCCATTTTAAGAATGAAATCAATGAAACGTAGAAGTATGCCTAAAAATAGTTAAAAGTTTTAAACGATTGCAAGAAATGACTGCAAGAAATATTCTGAAATGCATTTTAAGAAAATCTAAAGGGCGTGGTCGCAAAAAATTTCTCGGGGCCTCGTCTTTCGGGTTTCCTTCAAGGCCTTCGAAACCCCGTGGCGGTCCTATTCGTGAGATCTACTCGTGCAAACTAAGTACCCACAGTTACTCGAAAATAGAAGTGATGATTGACTAACGAGAACATACTTGTGTCGAAATACCACACCTAAAAATTGAAACACCTTAGGCCACGCCCTATTTGTCGGCAAATTTGTGACTGGCACCCCCCTAAGTGAAAGTGATTAGCGACAGCCCTGCACAAAACGCGCAGAGCCTACTGCTAACTCTCCAAGGTAGAACATTGACGGAAACATGAGAGAAGAGTTTCAAAAATCATTGCTTTCTTTTTTTCTGTTGTTTCATCGTATGAATAACTTTTTGGCAAATGAAGCTTTGTTGCTTTTAAATATTTTTCTCTTACCCTGAGGTACAAATTTTATTGCAGAACTTTCTGAGACCAACTTTCTGAGCATTTGGGGGGGCGCCCCCTTACCCTCTCGTTACGCTACTGGTTCTCTCTTTCTTACAAGTTGGGGTACTGTTTTGTAAAATCTTATTGTAAATTTTTTGGAATAAAAGCTAGAATTTCAAAGTATTGCTTGCTCTGCCCAGTGGCGGCTCTTGCTAATGGGCATCTGGGGCAATGCCCCCTCAAAAAGATTCAAAGGAAATCTATGATATTCATATTTAATTTTGAAGATAGTCTTACTGTGGTTAATTATATAAGTTTGTATCTCTTCTAGAAAAAGCTCCTTGCTATCCCGTCTCGTCCTTAGCCTCGCTTCTGGCCCGCTAGTGCCTTGAGCGACGATGTCATTTTACGGGCAAAGTTTTTTGTCCCCCTAGCCGACATGCGCACAAGCTAATTTTCGACCTCGGGCATTGCGAAACGCGGCCTGTGATTGGCTTATTTGGAGGAATTCGGGGCAAGAAAAATTTTGCCCATAAAATGACATCATCGCTAAACAACAACCACATCTATATATGCTTTTTCTTCTGCGCTCCATGACGATCAACATCGAACCATGAATACAGTGAAAAATTTGCCAACTCGACCTTTCTATCGATTATTGCAATATTGATGTTCTGCCCTCCCAACTGTGAAAGTTACGAGCCGCCACTGGCTCTGCCCTTATTTAAATATGCCTCTAACATGAAATTATTCGGTCACAGTTTTATAATTAGCGTTTCGCGGAAGTCCAGGGTCTAGATGAAATCAGACTTTGTAATTTTCTTGACGATACTTTCAGGATACAAATCTGCCGTTTCTTTTGTTCTCTTGTTATCGAAAAGTCGCTTCCGACCAGTTTCCATGCACTTAAATTTGTGAGCCAGGTCCAGGCAATAGAAAAACGAAACTCCGACGCCAAGTTATCCTTGCTTTGGCAAAGCCCGTAGCTTTGGCAAAGTCAGTGGAGTAAGGGTGGCAGACTCCCAATGTTCAATGCAGGCAAGGTTTAAAGTGAAGTGTTCGTAAGTTGGGGGTTGGGGTCGGTGATGTTTAGTGGAAAGAAACAAGCAAAAAGGCTGAGGTAACGTGAAAATCGTGAAAAGAAACATTTTTTCAGAAAATAAACAACTTAACTTCCATTAAACTAAATAACTTTAAAATATTATGTCTCCCTTCAAGATCTTACTCCCAAATGTCAGGGATGCAGGATTGCATTCCCTCTCTGTCTTCATGGTATGTGGCTGAGGGGAATCTACCCTTATTAATGCACGTGTTAACTCCGCCTCAATTAGGTGCTGCTACTGTAAATCCTTGAATTGGCCCCCTTAAATTTAATGATTTTTGCCATTTGAGGTTGTCTTTGGCCTTTAATTGTATTACCTCAAATATTCATACTTTTGGTAAAAATAATTAAATGCCCATAAAAAATTCCTGCTAAAATAATCGAGGTCTTTTAATAATGTCTTTTTAATGTCTAAAATAATTTTATAAGCCCCCCCTTCATATAAGCCCCTGCCCTTCGAATAAGCCCCCATCTAAAAATATCAAAAATAAGTAAGCCCCCAGTGGGCTAATTCGAGGATTTACGGTAGTCGTTGACGGTCTTTCAGTTTACCAACGACCCTCAAAGACCGCCAACGACTCTCAACGACTATGTGAAACCAGGCTCTAGACTAAGAGGCGTAGTCTAATCAAAGATAATGGAAGTGTGTCAGTGGTGCTTAACAAATTGAAATATTTTTCCGATGCTAAACAAAAGCTTCTCGGGAAAAATTTGAAAATTTTCTTAAAATCAAGTGCAACTATTTTTTAAATACATTTACCGAGAAAACTCCGCAACCATCTACACGTATTGGTTCTCAGTCAAGTTTTTACATCGTTACTGCAAGTCTTCTCTACAGACCGAGGGGTTATTCACTCTTGCAAATAGCGTACGAGATTCTCCCTAAAACAAGAGGATTTCCAGGGATTTTCAGATAAAACAATAGGATTTTCCCAAAAAGTGTACGAGATTTTCTTAGAGTGATTTGCTACAGACGGTGCTGTGACGCGATTTTCACTGGACGATTGAAGCTGCTTTACAATTATTTTTATTGGCTTTAGAATTTCCTTCAGCCTGCACTTTGCAAAAATGAATACCCCAATCCGATGCAGTAAAGTTTTAGCCAAGCGACGGTCATCGCTTCTTAAACTTGATTTTAAGAAAAATAATCAAATAACCAAAATAACCAAATTAATCAAATGTAATAAAAGCATGCCTTGAAAAAAACAAAATGTTTTAAATGTTTGCAAGAAAATAACTGCTAGAAATATTCTGAAATATATTTTAAGCCAATTTAAAGGGCGTGGTCACAAAATTTTCTGTGGAGGGAAGCTTCTTCTTTCAGATAATCCTAGGGCCACCGACAACCTGGGCTTTCTGTATTTCATGGCCAAAAAAAGACTCAATGCCACTACCGCCATCAAATGGAGGCCTGCTTCTCTTCTTTTGTATGAAACACAATACACCACAATAATTGAAGTGAATACAATTTCTATCTTTTTATATTTGGATAATTTGGATAAGAATTGTCTTTTGGTCTGGGTATCCATAAAGCTAGCCAGGCAAAGTTTTGAAAGATTAGTAGCAGTTCCAGATTTGTATTATATAGAAAAATCTCAGATTACATAAAAAATATGTAATATACAGGAAGGCTGTGTTTTGGACAGTTTATAGAACATTGAAATATGTAACATGATTAGAGATCAAGTCTCTAAAAACAGCATTTTATGGAGAGAAACAGCTAGAAACAAATGATTTGCCTTTTTAAGGAATTGCATTCCACTCAATTTCCCCCATTCACAAAGAAATACTATATTGACTCCATAGGGTGGAAATGAAGAAAAACTTCCCTGTTATCAGGTTTGCTACTCTGTTATTTTTGGCCAGGTTTTATATGTTCTGGTAAGATTTATATATAATCAGTGGTAGCTGTAGTTAGGCCAAATTACACTGAAAATGTCCCTGAAAACAATGTAAAACGTTTTTGGTCCGTCTTAAAGGGGTCCAGTCAAAACTTAGCCACACCCTTAGCCACACCCTATTTGGCCCCGAAAATCTGCGTTTTACGCTATTTTGTACAGTGATAAAAATTCCTTAAATTAATGCCTGGTATTGGGGCTAGTGGGGCTCAGCCCCACCAACGATTTCTAAGAACATGTTTTAGATTTATAAACATAAATAAAATCAACGTCAATTATTATCTTAGCACTGTTCACTAATTTCGTTGCTTCGAGTTTCACCATTTTTCCAGTCTCTAGTTTGTTTAGGTCCCAATGCCCGCGGTTCTTTTGAAAACTAGAGCATCCAAAGTTGATTGAGGATAGAGGCTTGTAGCTATTCACTTCCAGGGCAATTGCTTATTCGGGGGCTTAAAGAGGTGTAATCCGAGTCGAGAATTAATAGCCCACAGGCTAAGAATTGAAGGTATGTGCCTAACTTATGCTATGGACTTTACCATGAAGTGATATTGCATTATGGGATCGAGCTGATTCACTCTCACTGTTCACTCTCTGTTCTGTGCAGGAAAGTAAAGGATTTCCTCTTTTCTTTGGAAGTTACAGCAGGAGGAAAAGAACAGGACAGCTTCGAAATGTTCGGAACAAATGCATATGGCCAGCAGGTCCAGCAATTTCAAAAGCAAATTGAGCAGTTGAAGAGGGAAGTAAGAATCGAAAGGCGTCAAGTTTCATCAAGCTCTCGAGAGTATGTATACGCCAATTTAGGCCTAGCCAAACCCTTTAGCAACCTTATACCTCAGAAAGCTAACATTACAGTCCAAACCGGGGACAAAAAGAATAAGGTTTTCAATAACCAGACTTTACATCGATATAACCTTCGTATAATCTAGATCAATCTTTGACCGGGATATTTTGCAACCTAAACCTCTAACTCAATTGATAAAGTTGACAGATACAACTTCTGCTGATGTTTTGCGGAAAAACATTAGGTAGCAATTTAATTTAGAGTTTCATTTTATTTTCCCTTTACTCGCAACAAATTTCAGTAAACAGTAAAAGCGCAAGTATTCAAGTCTGTTGTCGTTATTACCCTTATTCTTCCTCTGTCTCACAAAGCAAGTTTTGGATGCAGCAACTTTCTATTAAGATTTATTTCTTCTAACATGAAAATATGAATCTATTTTATAAAGCATGAGGTATGTAATAAAAGATGTAAAAAGGACAGGGTTTGTCTGATGATAGAAAATCTTATGAAAAAATCCCTTTTTTGTATAACCACCCCAGCTCTCTAGTCACTTGTAAAGCAGTTTCATACTGAACCTCTTATGATCAGGCCCCAGATATTGGGAAGTTGATATCTACTGATAAATCTCTAAATGTATATAAGTAATATAAAAACAGTTGCCTAAACATTATATACAGTATCCAGTTACCATATTTGAAGGTTTGCTGTGTCCATCAAAAATCTTGCCTGTTCTATTAAAATTGAAGCCCGTGATTTTTAATCAATATGAAATAGGTAATCCTACAAAACTGGTAATTTATTCTTGATTAGTAGCCTGTTTTCATCAAATTGCATTAATTGTGCTGGACATAGTCTTGCTAATGATTAAATTTTGTAGTTAAAAAGGAATTAATTAATTGTATTTCAAATTAAAAAATGTTTGTTTCAAATGTCCTTTAGTAGTTTACTAAAGGCCCAGGATCCTTGAGAAACATGTGTTTTGATTTCAGTTTATGTTTCAATTATGGGTAAAACATCGCTTAACTGTTTCTTTTTCTGCCTATTCTGTGCTGGTATTGCTTGAAAAGCTGTAAAAACAGCTATGGGTAAAGGCAGTATTTGTGCATCAATGGTGTCCATAATTTATAAGAACACACACTTTGAAACAACACAGAGGCTGAATTTGCCAAAGAAATAATAGCTGGGTAAGAATATGCCTAACTGCAGATGGAAAATTAAAAGGAAAAGCAATTATTTTTTAAAATCTTCCTCCTGTATTAGCAAAACAGATCAGATCTTATCAGCCATGCTGCTAGAAATACCATGCAAAATCCATAATTTAAAGGTCTTGGAAACAACTTATGTAGTTGCAGAAAAAAAAAATTTTAACAAGAACAACACTAAGAACACCCAAGCCTCAAGTTTTATAGTGGGAGGATTGACGGGAATTGATAAGTGCTAAATGTTATTTTTGATTTTATTTTTACAGGATTGTTGCATTCTGTGAAAATGAGAAAAGAGCTGATCCATTGGTCTCAAAGTTTCCTGACAACCCATTCAGAGACAAGAAAGGGATCTGTTCTGTTTTCTAAGCTGTACAAATGCAAAGCTTTCATTTGTGAAAACGACCACTAGTAAACTGAAGTTTGGCCAAGGCATCATGTAATGCTTACCATGTTTGAACTAAAATGAGCATCAGGTGGTCATTCACCATCAGATGTCTGTATACATTAATGAATGTACTTTCTGTTTGTTAACATTAAGCTTTGACTGATTCTTTTCAATGTCTTATGTATGTGCGTTATAATTTTGTCCACCTATTAGTGGATGTTGTAATAACTGCTGACTAATTTAGGGTAATGTTTGAGTCCACCTAGTCATAAGATATGAATAAACATTTTTCTATGCAATTTTTTACCGTTTTCAGAATGCATCCACCTTTGTTAGGCTTCATGAAGTAACATTTACCAACCTTATATAATATATTCATGTGTATCTGACCATAGCTTATTTTTAAAATTTAGATATCTGTAATGTTAATTAGTATTTTTATATACCATTTCATTGATATTAATTTTTTTTTGAAGAAAGCCGGGGATTTTGTTTTAGGCCCTCTACTGTTGAGAACTTTTTTATAAAAGGAATATTATATTTTTTAATGTTTGGTTGACTGCTTTTCTGTTTGTATATTTGATTGTTCCTTGTAGAATTTATGTGTTGATGCTCAGTAATTTCCTTCACATTTCTTTCCAATTTTCATGGATTATTATTGTTTCTCATTGAAGCTTACCTATAAAGAGGGGTAGGCGATTCACAAATTAACTGGCAAAAATGCAAACAACAAGCCCATCAAGTTATATCAAAAAATGTTTTTTCAGGTATTTAGGTAGTTTATTTCTTTGTTTTGCAGGCTGGGCATATACTCTATCTAACTAAGTAAGTCAGATTTCGTCATAAAACAAAGTTTCAGTTGTACAACTTGCCTAGTCATAAAATTTTGATGCCATAGCCAACAGTGGACTAGGTATCAGTACCTCAATCTAAATAAAGCCTTTGGTGAAGTTTTCGAATTAGGTCTACATTTCATTTTATCTAGCACTTCAGATTAGACCAGGAAATAAACTTTCAGTCATATAACTTGCATAGTTACAAAGTTATAGTGGAAGACCCAATATAGGACTGGGTACAATTACCGAGTCTAAAAATTTGCTTTTCTGGAATTTTTGAAGCATCTCATATTATTCAGCATGTCAATTAATGCCAGAAAAAGCATTTCAGTTCTATAACTTGAAAAGTTAAAATGTTGTAGTGTTATACGTAGAAGAGGACTAGGTACCAGTACCCTAGTCCAAAAATTGCTTTTGGGGGCGTTTTTCAAGCTTGACGTTGATTTTATCCTAATCAGCATATCAGATTGTGTACCAAATTTCATGCTATTATCATAACATGAACAATTCTACTGCTTTGCGTCTGTATCTTTAATTTAATTTAATTCTATCTATTGAAAACATATTTACCCTGTAATACAATTCAGTTAACTAATTAATCTGCTTTTAAATTCTCCCAGCAAATAAACCCAATTTTTAAAGATAAAAACCTGTTTACAATTAAAGATAAAAAGTATTAAATATGAAAATCTGTTTACAATAATTTGATACAATAAAAAAGAAACTAAATGAGATACAAGGAATATAAAAGTAAGGATCAGCTTTCTTGAATGTTCTCGGTTTGAAGCGTTTAATTTCGTTTCGAATGACTGAATCGTAGGGACTAATTTCATTTCCGAGTTAATATTCCTCGAAATGCAAATAGTTTTTGGCCATAAGCTGTTCTCATAGTTGACTCGGGAATTATTCTAAAGTTTTGTGGTGATTTGAATTTGGTTTGTGGCGTTGTGATTTTAATCATTCTAGGGCGGTGTTCAGGCCTCATTTGCCAACAACCTTTATTTGCTGACAAGTTTGAATATTCACAAAAACACACCCACACGTGGCTAAAAATCTATGTTTTTAAGAAAAAAAGTTGTTCAGAATTGCATTTTACAGTAGCTCAGCCTCAGCTTGTTCGTGATTTGTTCTTTTAGACAGGGAATTTTGTAGAAAAAACTAGCAAACTGCCTAACCTCAAATTTTATTTCACATTCTTACTTAATCGACCATGGAGATTCCAAATCCAAGATGGGCCAAAAAAAATTATCACCGGAAGTTACTGTTTTGATGACGTCATCAAAAAAATGATTAAAAATCGGCCAAGGACTCGAACTCAACTTTTTTTGCATTTTTGCACTAAATTAATTATGCAGATTTCAAATCTGAGATGAAATGAAAAATATCTTGAACGGAAGTCAAATTTTGTGATGACGTCATCAACTTGGAGAAACTTCACTTTGAACCTTTTTAATTGTTTTCTGGCAACTATCATTGTCAAATATGTTCCATATTCGAATTGCACACATTCAGTGCTTTTAAAAGATGTATTGAATTTCTATTATACTTACTTTTAAACGTTCTTTCATGACGTCATCATCATTTTATGACGTCATCGCCTTTTAAAGGTAATTGAATAACGCGTGAAAGGATGCCTAAAAATCTTTAGCTAGTTAAAAAAGTCATTCAAAATTAAAATTTCGTTGTATAGAAAATGATATGGATCCATTCATCCTTCATCACTGTCTCCTTTGCTAGAACTCCAGAAGAAAATGTAGTTCCACTCATCATCGTCTGCTTTAAGCTGATCACCTCACCATAATTTTTCCCATGGCCTAGTCCTCATTGGTTACGGAATTTTCCTCGCTTTTATCACTAGAGCGCTGCAGATCTTGCAGTTTTTTAGCAAAGGGTGTGCGGGGCCCTGCACAAGATGAACATAATTTGTGTGAAAAAAAATTTGGAATTATTTTGCTGACTCCAGTATTTTCTGCGGATATTCACAGCTTTTTTAACGTTGACGATCGGATATTTTTGTCTTCAAGCCGTTAAGAAACGTTTTTCTCTGTATATCCTCTTCGAGCCATTTCTTATTTATTTATCAAATGTATGTTCAAAATTAGAATATGTAAAGAAAGTTTTTTCCTATAAACCACACTAATACCACCTGTAGGCCAGATCATTCTTTCCATCGTATGTCTAACCAAAGTTTAAAGGCAATTTCTCTTACAATCTTCTTTTGATAATGTAACCAGTAGTAAATGCTTGTGTCAACCAGTATGGATCTGGTTGTAGAGCTTCTGATTATCTGTTTTTCATTGCCTTGCGAATTCTTACTCTTATCTGCACAAGTGTTTCATCACATTTCCCTTTGTATGATTATTTTTGCACAAATTTTATCGCTTTCGTGAGAATGTCTTTGCAGATTTCATGTCTCATCGTAACTCTCTCGAGCAATTTTCCCTTTCCAGAACACTCCTAAAGCTTTTTAAAATGTTAGCTTTCCTTACAACAACATTACCGGTGTGGTTTCGCAGCCAATAACTGCATGAACAGCCGGTAGATTTTTGGAACTATCTAAACCCAGGTAAGATACGACGTTCCAAAATTAACGTACTTCTCGTTGTCAATCTTTAAGGAATATTTCCTTGAAGGCTTTTCACACAATAAGCAGTAAAAACTACATTAGTGTCCTTTCGACAACTAATAAATTTTATCGATGAGGAAAGAATGGAATATCAAATGGATGTCAGCCTATTCATAGCTGCAATTAAGCAAGTATGTCGTGGAATCTTTGATTATCTTTAAGGTTTGTTATTTATTGGTAAACACGAGTGCTTTCAAAATTAACTGCTTTCCTCCTTAGCCCTGGTGAAGCCCTTTGGATTATCTTGATCTTTGTAATGCAGAAGACTGCCAAGCATCACTAACAGCAACAAAAACCTTGAAATGGAATATAAGATAGGTTTAGTGCGGGTATAACACTTTATCTCTGCGATAACCCATTGCAAAACTCGGTTCCTACTTGATAACTTGTCGAGAACATTTTGTATGATCTGGTCTGGTTCTTGTTGTATCAAACTTACTTTCTAAAGCTAGTTCAAGGCTCTACCAGGGCTAAGAAGGAAAGCAGTTAATTTTGAAAGCACTCATGTTTACCAATAAATAACAAACCTTAAAGATAATCAAAGATTCCACGACATACTTGCTTAATTGCAGCTATGAAGAGGCTGACATCAACTTGATATTCCATTCTTTCCTCATCGATAAAAATTTATTAGTTGTCGAAAGGACACTAATGTAGTTTTTACTGCTTATTGTGTGAAAAGCCTTCAAGGAAATATTCCTTAAAGATTGACAACGAGAAGTACGTTAATTTTGGAACGTCGTATCTTACCTGGGTTCAGATAGTTCCAAAAATCTACCGGCTGTTCATGCAGTTATTGGCTGCGAAACCACACCGGTAATGTTGTTGTAAGGAAAGCTAACATTTTAAAAAGCTTTAGGAGTGTTCTGGAAAGGGAAAATTGCTCGAGAGAGTTACGATGAGACAGGAAATCTGCAAAGACATTCTCACGAAAACGATAAAATTTGTGCAAAAATAATCATACAAAGGGAAATGTGACGAAACACTTGTGCAGATAAGAGTAAGAATTCGCAAGGCAATGAAAAACAGATGATCAGAAGCTCTACAACCAGATCCATACTGGTTGACACAAGCATTTACTATTGGTTACATTATCAAACGAAGATTGTAAGAGAAATTGCGTTTAAGCTTTGGTTAGACATACGATGGAAAGAATGATCTGGCCTACAGGTGGTATTAGTGTGGTTTATAGGAAAAAAATTTCTTTACATCTTCTAATTTTGAACATACATTTGATAAATAAATAAGAAATGGCACGAAGAGGATATACAGAGAAAAACGTTTCTTAACGGCTTGAAGACAAAAATATCCGATCGTCAACGTTAAAGAAGCTGTGAATATCTGCAGAAAATACTGGAGTCAGCAAAATAATTCAAAAATTTTTTCACACAAATTATGTTCATCTTGTGCAGGGCCCCGCACACCCTCCGCTAAAAAACTGCAAGATCTGCAGCGCTCTAGTGATGAAATCGAGGAAAATTCCGTAACCAATGAGGACTAGGCCATGGGAAAAATTATGGTGAGGTGATCAGCTTAAAGCAGACGATGATGAGTGGAACTACATTTTCTTCTGGAGTTCTAGCAAGGGAGACAGTGATGAGGGATGAATGGATCCATATCATTTTTTATACAACGAAATTTTAATTTTGAATGACTTTTTTAACTAGCTAAAGATTTTTAGGCATCCTTTCACGCGTTATTCAATTACCTTTAAAAGGCGATGACGTCATAAAATGATGATGACGTCATGAAAGAACGTTTAAAAGTAAGTATAATAGAAATTCAATACATCTTTTAAAAGCACTGAATGTGTGCAATTCGAATATGGAACATATTTGACAATGATAGTTGCGAGAAAACAATTAAAAAGGTTCAAAGTGAATTTTCTCCAAGTTGATGACGTCATCACAAAATTTGACTTCCGTTCAAGATATTTTTCATTTCATCTCAGATTTGAAATCTGCATAATTAATTTAGTGCAAAAATGCAAAAAAAGTTGAGTTCGAGTCCTTGGCCGATTTTTAAAGATTTTTTATCATTTTTTTGATGACGTCATCAAAAACAGTAACTTCCGGTGATAATTTTTTTTGGCCCATCTTGGATTTGGAATCTCCATGGTCGATTTAGTAAGAATGTGAAATAAAATTTGAGGTTAGGCAGTTTTCTAGTTTTTTCTACAAAATTCCCTGTCTATTTACTTTTGACCAATTTTATGGGTTGGTGTTCTTATAAAATTTTTCTTATAAAAGAAGAATGTATGCCAGTTTCATATTTTCATTGCGGCTTTCATAGATTTGACACTAAATCCAAGCCTTTTCTATCGTGAAGGTCCATGTTGCAACTTTATATCGCTCACATTTGCACAATACTGTCATCGATCAGCTGATTGAAGGGGCGAAACTGGTGGGGGGTTGCTGCCCGTGGCGAAGCTAGCCAAAAATTGTTGGTCCTGCTGTATGTACAAGGCCACGCCCTTATTCAATAGGAAACGCCTATGAACAAAAATTCTTTTTTGTAGATGAACTTTTTTGCAGTAAAAAGCAAATTCTAAATCCATGTCTATCTTTTGCAAAATAAACCCATACTTAAAGACGTGCTTTAGGGTGCTTACTTTTCAAACAAATCTATGTTAAATTGTAGTAAGCCTCTACAGCTGAAGTAAAAGTTCAAATTGGTGATAACTAAATTTGACAATAAAAGGGGGTAAGGGTGGCATTTGAAGTTGCATATCATATATTTGTGGTAGTTGAAATAGTCTAATTAGACTATTCAAGATTTTGGTCCAATCTAGATCAATCTAGACACTCTATTAAAATACCTGACCAATCTAGATACTCTATTAAAATAATTTTAATAAACAACAGAGTTTAAAGTCTGTAGGGGCAAGTTCACAAATTCTGCAGAACAATTATTCTGCAGCTGACAAAGAGAGGTACAATTGAATAATGTGTCGCGTTATCAATGAAAACAACTTCATTAGCCAAACCATTAGACGAGTAAACAATTCAGGTAAACAAAACAATTAAGCAAACAGTTTGAGCCTAAAGACCCTTTCTCGGGGTCAGCGATGATTTCATGTATGACACGCCCTTTCATCAAGCATGACACGCCCTTTCATCAAGCATGACACGCCCTTTCATCGGGCATCTAAGCTTATAGTTGAGTTTCGCCCCCTGATTGAAGCCCTTGAAAACTAGCATAGCACATACTTGAAAGTTGTTTCTGACCCTATTGTCATACAGGGGCGAAACTTCACTATTTTCATAAGGGGGGTATGAAGCTTAGATGCCCGACGAAAGGGCGTGGCATGCTTGATGAAAAAGCGTGTCATACATGAACTTCATTTTTAAAGCACATCGCCTCAAGGGCTGAAATCATCGGCCCAGGCTGTTTGTTTAAAGTCAAGAAATATGCCTCTAGTTTTTCTGGTGTTGGCTATTAACATTTGTTTCCAAAAAACAAGCATTTGTAAGGCCTGTCTTTTCTATAAAAGGTCTAAAATAAGTCTTCACTTTCTAAATCACCTAGCTATTAAGAGAGCAATTCAAAAAGAGATTGAAGTAGGGTCTCAATTTTATCAAAGTGGAACCAAAACACAGCTTGGAAATTTCGAAATTTAGAAACAGCTACGCAGATTACAATGTTTCAACAAAAAAGAGCTTCAGTTGCATTTTTTGAGTTTCATTTTCAATTTTCGGTTGCTCCGGAAGCAATTTCAACATTTTTAGACACCCAAGCACAAAGTACGTATCTCTAAATTCACCATAACAAAATCCCTCAAGCAAGGGAAAGTTTTTATTGGAGGTATTTTACAGGTACGCCTATCATCAAAGCTCAATTTTCGTGTTTTTGTAATCATGGATATTTTTCAGAAATAGAATAAACTCGAAAGTTTTTTGCAATTCATATCCTAACTACAATTTCTTGATAAATTTTATATTAATTCCCGCTTGCACTGATTAAAACTTTCTGTTACTTGTTACGGTTATTCGAATTTTTTTAGTTAAAACACTTTGGCGTCTGTATGACCATTTTCTAGCGAAGGGTGCAATACTTTCGAACCGTAAGAGTAAAACCTTAAGAGAATTTTTGGGCATAACTCCTTATGAATGTATGAGGAAAGTTTCATACATTTAGAAAAAAAATTATTGATTGATTTTTCTCAACAACGTATTTCTAGATGGTATTTCCATAAATTTGCACGACAAAATCTGCTTTTTTGAAGATTGGGGGGGGGGGGTGCAGCACCCCCCATACCCCCCAGTAGTTTTGCCCCTGTTGTCATATTAGGCTATGTGATGATTCCATGTGAATTTGAAAGAAGAATCATCTGAGTCGACTTATATCATATATAATATGATCGACTTCGAGTGCTAAACGCAGTTAATCAGTGAAAATACAACTGACTATGATTCACTGATTGATCCTATCTATACGAACGTGCCTCATCTTGTGACATCTGGTGGTGTCTGTCACGGAATCTTACTACAGTTATCACAAACCACTTTATCTAACTACGAAACTTCGTATGAAACAGTAAACTATTCAACTTTTCGACATTTCTGCATAATCATGGGCCATTGTGAATGGATACAGATGGCTGTGAACCAGCATTAATCACCATATGGAGCAGTGTTCACGAATCACCCCAGAGATCCTAAAGACCCACTGTCAACCAACAAAGAAGCCTAGCAAAGTCGACCATGAACTATCATGAAACTTCAGAAAGCAAGTTTTTTGACAAAGCCAAAAGTTTCAACAGCCATAGCCTTTTGCTTATAGGTAAGATCACATTGCTCTTTTTTATATCTTTCGCACAGTCTTGCAAGCTTTTTTTGATTGTGTCATCAGGTTTGAAAAATTAGATAGTCGGAATTCAACAATACACCAATTCGACTTACGACCTCGTTTTTGAAATTTCTCTAAACAAAATTATACGACTTTTTTAAGCTCAGATTTAGTTTTATCGTCATAATTTTAGGCGGGATACCATTTTTCATATTGTTTGAGCTTGTATTTTAGATTTTACCGAGAAATGAAGTTTGAAAACTTGTAAGGGATTTGACCGCAAAAATCGTTTCGGGGGGAAACTTTACCCCCCTAGTCGCCAATCACGGTCAAATCCCTTATAAAGTTTTTATCTTTATGTCGTCATAAAATCAATATCGTGAGCAATTTCATAATGAAAACTTACAAGTAGACTAAAATCATTGCTGTCAATCCGAATCTGAGGTCAAACATTTTGTACAAATAAATTTTTCAAAATGAGGCCGTAAGTCGAATTGGTGTATTCGGGAAAACTTAAGGCCACGCCCTAGCGTTATGACCCATTTCCGACAGTTAATTGGTTTTTGTTGTCAGCATGACGAGATTTATCAAAATTACTATTAAGACCTTTTGGCCTCCGACTGTTAAAATCTTGAACGTAAGAGACCGAACTAATGGCATACCGTAAAAACCAGACCCTAAGACCCAGGACCCTTAAGTGACTGTCATCATCGCACCAAGAGGACAGACATATCAACTGTCAAATGCGCTTTTGTGCCAACTACGGCGTTCTTCCGCATATTATCCACATCAGCTGCTGCCTTCAAATAAGTCAGAAAGTGACAAGGAATTTGAAGATCTTTCAGAGTCGTTTAACCTCTTGGAGTCAACCATAAAGAAGAGACACAGATCAAGATAAAGGCCTGTATCAGAGATGAAGATGCAGGCACTTTCTTTGCACTTCCTTTAGTTGCTGCTTGTCGCTCTTGCGTGATTTTTTTGGATTCTGCCCTCCCTATTCTGAAAAATAGCATTATTGGCAAATAGTGGGGTGTGTAAGCAGAAGTTTTCTATAAAAACGCTATTGTAAATTTGGTTTGGTGTGTAATTTTAAATTTTGGCATATCTAAGAGCAAACTGTATGTAGCCGCATATAAGAAACCTGAAACTTTTTAATAAGACAATTTGGTTTCTTATACATAAGGAATATTAATCGACAAATGTCTAGAGGCAAATGTTTATGTATTGTTTTTGGCTGAACTTTCAGGAAATTAGTAATCAAAAATAAACTAGATTCCATCGAAAATAGGCCTGAAATTGGAAAAAATAGACGAAATGATTCTGGAACTGATATCTATTGACAGAGGTCAGCTTCAAAAATTTTCCGCATAAAAATAAATTCAATGAATTATTTGATAATTATTTTTCTAAAATCCAATGGCAGAGATTTTCAGGATACATTTTTTAATATAAAGAATTTGTGCAAAGTTTGCAGGAAAATATCGAAAGTTCTGTGGCAATCTAAAAGGGAACAGAAGAAAAGAAAACTAGAAGAAGCCCAAAAGGCTGCCGTAAACTTCCTAGCATAAGAGACATTATGACTGACCCTTGCTTTCTTCTTGACCTTTCCTTTTTTATTTACAAGCTATCTTTTATTGAGTTGAATTTTTGTATGATTTGATTGACGGTGATTGCTGCATGGCTTTTAAATCGAACGTGATCCAAGAGTGGAATGGAAGTATAAAGAAATTTGAACGCATTCAAGAAATCGAAGCAAGAAAGAACTCTCAGGTGAAACTATGAACTCTTATTTACTAAACGATGAACACAACTATGAACCCTCAAGAGCGAACAAAGAAGAAATTATGAATTTTATGCTTTAAATTACTTTATCTTTTTGAGTTAATATATACGGTCCTCTTATATTTAATCTTTCCTTTTGTTTTATCGAATCTTTGGAACATTTTGAACCCATTGGTAATTCTAATCCTTCAGCCAGAGGGGCGTATCTAGTACCTCTGGCCCCGAAATTGAGCCTAGGATAATTTCTACATAGAGCACTAAGAGTTTATGCGCCAGTGTGATTCTGGTTACGTAGGACGCACAATCCAAAGATTGGGGGAGAGAACAAAACAGTATGTCCTTTCTAGAATTAGAAACAAAACACTCCCCCAAAGAGAACACTCGTACTTGCAAATCAACAGCGACAACCGAAATATGTGATTCCGCTATAGGGCAGCACATTTACTAGAAAACCCAGATTGTGCAAAAAACCATGATTTCGACATTTTTAGGTCTTTTGGTAGACATTCCATTCAGCAGTTTTGGAATCTACATATAATAAGCATAAAAAGGGCACATTAATACTTTTAAAAATCATGGGAGGGGCAGGTACATTCCGACGGCAATGACTAGAGAATTCTTTAGTTGCCACGATCACGAAACGTTTACGCGAAGATTGAACTGTTTTAAAAACAATCGTGAGAATCTTCAAACCGCAAAATTAGCCTGGGTGCAAAATTTCCTACGTTAAATAGTTTCCCACAGTTGAGTTTAGAAGTGCCGTAGAACGCCGTGCTAACTTCGCACAATTTGATTTTTCAATCCTCGTAAAAGATATGTCGTAGCCTTGAAGGGAATATTTTCCCACTTACAAACATACAAGCACTGTCATTAATTTAAAAATCTAAGCATTGCAAAGTGCCGATTTTGAGATATAATCGTAGTTTCAGTTCTTAATCAGTTGTGTTTGCCTTTGCCTTAGAACGCTGTGCTATCTTCGCACAATTTAGTTTTGCATCGTGTATGACAAAAATGTTATGGCTAGTGGATGTAATTCTGGAACTATTTACGTCTCACCTCTGAATTTCATTAACATTGTTCACAGAGTATTATTTTATTTCTGTTTACTAGCACTGACAGTTTCATCTTCGCCTCTCGGATTAGAGCAAACCAGGGACGAAAACAAGCTGCTAATTGTGGGGGGGGGGGCGTGGAAGGATGAAAATTCCAATCTAAGTAAGAAATTTTTCATTTGACCAGTAAATCTACTGTACCTACTAAATTGATATTTGTAAATAGCCCGAACACCATAGTTCTATTTTCTTTATAATTACCAAAACTTTACTCAATAATTAGCCTAAAGCATAAAAGCCTAAATCTCTAAATTTTGATCAACATGAAAGAGACATTTTAACTTACAGTAAGAAGTAAAGCAACATTTAAGCAAAACCAGTATTAGATATACTTAATGATTAGTAGTATTCTTTCAGATCAATTAATCAATTTTATCTAAATTGATCAATTAATCAATTGGCGCAGATCAATCTTATCTAAAATACATTTTTTCACGATATAGAAGCACCAAGAACTTGAGCCTTTAATTTTTGTTCTTGATCGAAGAAAACTACTAACAATTTTCAGAGAGCAAAATGCCTTTTCATTCTTTACAATTGAAATGATGATTTGAGAACAAACTTGTGCATATGCCTGATCCGAAAGATGAAACACTCTTCTTTGATCAAATACTTCTACTGCAGTTTTTGCAATGTGTTCTTGCTTTACAGCAGTTTTGTCATAGGAATTTATGATAAGGAGCCAAGGGCGTTAACAAATAACAGGGGGAGTTTAGCATAAACTCGTTTTTATAAGAAGCGTTGAGAATTTTTAGTACTGAAAGATTATTAATCTTTTATTGAATTAACTACTCGTAGTTTCGTAAAAAACTCCCACTCTAATACTTTCTGATCAATACGGGAATTATTATTCCAAACTGTAAAGTTTCAAGTTTCTTATCCGGAAATTCACCTTGCCTGTTCGTAATTTGATTCAACTCCCGTCAGAAAGAAAGCAAACGGGGCAATTGTGCAATTTAGATCCAGTGGAGACGGGATTCACAATAGAAAACGATTAGTGAATGGGTCAGCTTCAGCCTGTGAATTTTAATGTTTAGAATTTTTACATTTAAAATAAAAAAACTTCTTAAAATATAAAATTCACAAGTTTGGTCCTAAGAAAAAATTCCAAGTCAACCTTTATGTTTTCCAACTGTAACTGGATTTTCCAAACTTTGAGGGGGCGTCACGCCCCCTATTATTTACATGCCCTGAGCAAACATTTAAGTACACTGACTCTTCAGAGTATAAAACGTCAGGACATAAACTGAAAACTCTATGCTTGGAAATATATATACCCAGTTGTGGATCGAAATAGGCCAATCAGAAACGCGAGCACATGACTGCTAAGGTTGGCTAATCTGTGCCGCTTGCCTATTGAGAATTTTACCAATGGAGTCCTAAAGTGAAAACGATTTCCTTCTGTATATACAAAAGCGGTTCTTTCGTGCTTATGTAGATGGATTCCAAAACTTATAAATGGAACGACGATGGGACTTTGCCAATAATCCAAGACATGTCGCTATTACAGTTTTTAGCATGCCCGATAGCGGAATCGCATGTTTCACTAGCTGGTTTAGATCTGCAAGACCGAGGAGGCTGTTCTCTTCGGGGCAGAGTTTTGTTTCTAATGCCGGAAAGGATATGCTGTTTTATTCTATCCTCCAATCTTTGGGTAGTGCGTCATGCGTAGCCAGAATCACACTGACATGTAAACTGATAGATAACGGAACTTTTTGGGTGGTAGGAACGCAATCCTTTTGAATGGATAGAGGGGCCTTTTTGTGATGTAAATAATACGCAGATTGACAGCAAGGAAAAAATAAGTAATGGCCTGTTAATCTGACTTTCAAAACGCAGGGAACTGTTACCGTTCCAGGGTACTTTTAGATGAAGCGGGCACTTTTGCGGACCAATTTTAGTTCGGCCGAGAAACTTGCGATTTTCTCCTTGGTGTAAACCGAAATGACAACCTCTGGATAGCCATTCTCTAAGAAAATATTTTCAGTTGTTCAAGTTCCGGATCGAGTTTAGACTGGGAACAAATATCAGCAGAGCCCTATGAGTAAGCGTTTTGATGGGGTTAGTTTTTCTTTGTTTTGGGCAAAAGATTCATCTGATCCCAGGTATTTGTTTTCAATCAAAACAAACAGCAAACATTGCTGAATGTCACAAACATTTTCAAAGAAAAAATGCTGACGAAAATTTGATTGGCGAAGAAAAAGATGAAAAATGAAAAACGAAAGAATATTTATGTACATATCAACGCATATTCTTTTAAAAACTACGAGACTGGAGGCATGATGTTGTCAAAATTATCCAACGAGAGTTAACAGAAAAACTATAAATATTTACAACTTTGGTGGGAAATATTTGTCGAAATTAAAGGATTCAAGGTTTTTCAGCTTTGTACCTTGCCTTGGTATTGAAAGCCTTAAAGGCAGTACGTCGCGCGGTTCATTGGTTTGGCGAAACAAAGGACACAATTTATATTTCAGTGAGTTTTCATTTCGTAACAAAGGACGCCTCTTAGTTGCTATTGACCAGTTGTACCAATTTGTCACGCTTCTCTAAATTCGAGGACCCTCGAAATTCAACAAACAATTGCCAATGAACAGCGCGACACACTGCCTTTAAGTAATCTTAAACAGTACTGAAAAACCAAAAATATTCATGGTCATCGTAACACACCGAAACGTCTAATTTCTAATCTGCCCGTAGAAAATAACTAAATTACAGCACTCTTAGTACTGGATCTCAAAGTTACTGTGATATTTAAAACTTCAAATTTGTCAAAGGGTTATAACGGCTAGGACAGACCCCAGAGTCGCCCTGTAAAATTACCTATCCTCCTGTGAATTTTATTGCTTCAAAAGAATCCGCCTACAATGTGGAATGTTGGGTGTTGCTTTCAGGAGACCTTCGGT
Source organism: Rhopilema esculentum (assembly GCF_057945365.1). Classification (NCBI taxonomy): domain Eukaryota; kingdom Metazoa; phylum Cnidaria; class Scyphozoa; order Rhizostomeae; family Rhizostomatidae; genus Rhopilema; species Rhopilema esculentum. The sequence continues at coordinate 129,588 of NC_142831.1, forward strand.
TACTTTTTGTATTTACCAACTTGACTACTCTACCAAATCATGCTAGTATCTATAAAATGTCTAAAAACTGCTACAAAAATCAATTGTACACATATTTACAGCACCGTTTTAGCCGGCCTTGGTGGATGATCCCAGCACGCACTACTGGTACGCTTGAAAAACCTTGCTCTTAATTTAGGGAAAATTTCCTCTAACTTTGGTGGCTGAAGCAGGTTGGCAAATATTTCGTAAGGGTCAATGTCACTGCGTTGCTGTTGGCGTACGGACTCCGTGAGATTCGCACCTTTGGCCCAGCTAGGCACCATTTGGGCTGGATCTTCTTCATCATCAGTCGAATCATCTTCATTTAAATCTTCAATATCATACGATTGAAGAGACGGCGACCTTTTCTTGTGCAATTTGCTTTTCACTTTATTCAACGTAGGCGTCTTGTAAGAAGTACAATGAACCTTCTGGACTTGATTCTGCGCTGTCTTATTAAGATGTGGTGCTGGATGAGCCGGCGATTTCATCACTGACTCTTTAATATCTAGCTCTGCTTTATCAAAGGTTCTTTTAACTTCACCAAGCTGCTTTTGCTCCAATTTCTTCTTATAGTAAGCTTCGCGCTCTTTCATTTCCTGTTCCTTGGCTTCTTTCAGCTCCCTTTCCTTTTTCAATTTAGCTTCAGCTTCTTTTCGTGCTTTCTCTAATTCCTCAGCTTCCTTTCTCAGACTTTCTTGTTCCTCTCTCTCTTGCCTTTCCTTCTCGAGTCGCTTCTTTTCTTGCTGCTCTTTCAGCTCTCGCTCCTCCTTTTCTCTCTGAGCTTTCTCCTCCAGTCTTTTCCTAACCAGAGCCTCCCTCTCCTCTATCTCTCTTCTAATTCTTTCTTCTTGAAGTTGTAAGTCGCGTTGATGGCATTCAAGTCGCTGCTCCTCCAACCGTTTCTGCTCTTCAATTTTCTTTTTACGCTCTACCTCTTCATATTCCTGCTTTCTCTGCAAAAACTCTGCCCTTTTCTTATCCTCTTCTTCCTTCTCAGCTAACTTGGCTTTCCTTTCAAGTTCTTCATTTCGCCGCTTTGCTTCTGCCTCAGCCATTTTTCTCTCCCTCATTTTACGCTTCATTTCTTCTTCTTTTTCTTTATACTTCCTGACACGCTCTTCTTTTTTCTTCATCAGCTCAAGTTTTTCTTGTGTAATTTTGATTTTAGCCACATCCTCCTGTGCCTTCTTTGCCTGGGCTTCGGCAACACGCTGTTCACGCTCTTGCCGTCGTCTACAAAAATAACAGTGCATTAAAGTTTATGATTTTTTAACAGAAGATAGAATGGGAAAGCGGAAACGGTATATTTGCAAAAATAGGAATGCCCAAATAAAATGCGATTCGGCAAAAAGGTCAACATTGCTTGCTCAAGAGTCAAGTAAACGCCCAAACTAAGAGTGATTAAAATTTCACGGCACCAGCAAAATCAGACTTTAATTTAGGTGTCCTTGGTTTTTTTCTGCATCAAAACAAAAGATCCTGACTTGTGTTGACAGAAAAAGATCGTTTCCCACTCGCCCATTAATCAAAGACAAGGAACCATTCAAGCGCCTTATTCTTCAAATGGAAGCTTTATAACGATGGTTCACACCCTTCCACTCCACTTAGCATGTCAAAAAGTTCTTTCTTGACACTCAAGATTAAAACAATCAATATTGCATCCCAAGAGCGTAATGGCTCAATTTCTCCCAGCAATACATCAAAAGCTATAATAAAGATGGTGGCGACAAGGTTTCTGAAATCACTACATTCACGAAAAGGCACAGATTGTTGTTAAGTCTGCAAAACAGTCTTTTTGATTAAAAACAGAAAGACAATTTCATATTTGATTGCGTGCGGCTACTGTTGTTGCATTGCTTAGCACATGACTAAACATAATTTTGACTGTTTTTAGGACTCCATATATTTGAATCGTTTCTTTTGCAGTTATTGAGGCTACAGAATTATTCCACACTTAAAGAAGGTTGTTCTCAGTTGATGGGATCTAAGACTAGAGTTAACTGTACCAGATTGTTATCGGAGCGCAGTGAAACTTCATTCCTCCCTAGGCCTGATCCACACTGAAGTATTTGATGGTCTAGTCGAAGCCACGTGCTCATTAATACTTTCTCAATAAATACTGCATCAAATGGCGAAGAGAAACCCTGAAATTTCGGTGACATAGAATATTTGTACATAGAACACATCATATGCTGAAAAATTGGAAGGCATGGGGAACTCACTTCTTTCTTTCATCAATTTCTTGTTGCCTCCTGAGTTCAGCCTGCTCGACAAGCTTTTTTCGGACTTGTTCACGCTTTCGGACTTCCTCTTCTATGCGCTTTTTTCTTTCCTAATATAAAAAACACAAAATAATGTAAATGAATTACCAAAAGAAAATCAGGCATGGTTCTCTTTGATATTTGCAGAGCGTGACAATGAAAAACTTGAACAGTTATATAAATGCCTATATGGCTTTGAAAAAAGCAAACACTTTACAACATAGTAAAGGCAATCTGTCTCGTTGTGGATTGGTTAACAAGAACAATAGCTCGAACAATAGCCTAAACACGATTCCAGCGCTCCGCCATATTTTTTACAATGCGATAAATTAAAGGGGGACTGGAAACAATAAAATCCCTTTATTCTTATAACCAATCAACGTCGTGTCAGATTGCCTTTAACTAAAAGCTTTTTCGTCTGACACTCCTCAGAGCATAACACGTCAGAATAAGGGTCCGAAAGAACACGATGAAAAATATATGCCCAGTTGTGGATCGAAATAGGCCAATCAGAAAAAAGCAAGCACAAAATCGGTATAGTTGACCAATCAGTGCCGCGTGCCTAAAGAAAAATTACCACTGGAGTCCAAGAGAGAACGAACTCCTTCTGTCTACAGAATGGCGGTTTTTTCGTTTGTATTTAGATCGATTCCAAAACTGCTAGATTGAAGGACAACAGGGCTCTGCCAATTATCCGAAACATGTCGTCATTATAGAGTTTTGCACAATCTGGGTTGTCTAATAGATGTTGACCGATGACAGAATCACTTGTTTTAACAGTGTTTCTAGACCTACAAGATCGAGGAGGCTGTTTTCTTTGAGGGGCAGTTTTGTTTCTTATGTTGGAAGGAACAAACTGTTGTATCATATCCCCCAATCTTTGGATTGTGCGTTCTACGTAGCCAGAATCACACTGGCACGTAAATTCATAAATAAAGGAACTTTTTTGGTTGGTAGAAACGCAATCCTTTTGAATGGATGGAAGGGCTCTCCTACTGCTGTAAACAATACGAGGATTGACAGCAAAGAAACATTTTGTTATGGCTTGCCTAATCTGACTCTCGAATCGCAAGGAAGTGTTACCAATCCATGGTTGTTTCAAATAAACTGGGCACTTTTGCGGACCAAACTCTTGAGCAGACAAAAAACTTGCGATCTTCTCCTCAGTATAAGATAAAATGCCGTCTTCTGGATAGCCGTTGTCCAGAAAGATCGTTTTAAGTTTTTCCAGTTCAGCATGCAGTTTATCTAAATTTGACGTTTCTCACGTTTTATGCTCTGAGGAGTGTCAGACGAAAAAGCTTTTAGTTAATATGTTGTAAATTTTTTGTTTTTTTCAAAGCCATTTTCAAGTTCTGTACCGCCAAAAAAACTGTTCAAATACATATATACTTGCATAAGATACATAAAATTGTCAACAAAATACACTTACGAACACCACATATAAGAAATCTTCTAATGTATGATTGCCAAATTCATTCTTTAAGACATCTAAAAATGCCCTCGAGATTTAGTTAAAAACTTTCATAATCACAGGGAAATTCATTATTTTGATAAAAACAGTGTGAAGACCTCTTGAAGAAGGGATTACAAACTGTTGCGATTCTGAATATTTTTAATGAGGTGATTTTCATCCTGACCTGAACTGTTTCCGTTTTTGTTTCTGTGTTAGACTTGATAAAGGAAGTAATTCCAACAACTATGTTTCCCTTCTTTGTGTAAGGTGCCTGAAATAAAAATGTTTTGCAAAATAATGGTAGTCTTTGAATCTGAGCCAATGTGGTAACTTTATTTCAGTGTCTTTTATCCAGTTACCTTCAAATTGCCCTCCATGGCAGGCAAATGCCAGCTGACCAACCCAGTTTGTCCACAAAGTAGTTGTGAGGAATACACTAAAGGTAAGCCAAACAAAAGATTTCGCCCCTCTTATTCTAAAATTCTGGCTCTGCCCCTGCATATGATAAAGATTTGATGTTCATTTTGGAAATGAACAGCATAGCAGACAAGGAATGTTTGTAGCAAATACAAAATAACACCAAAAATGATATTTCAAAATACTTGTGACAATACTGTTTGCTCACCTGGTTTATCACATTATTGTTCTGGTTTGCAGCTTGTATCAACGAGTGAACCCCAGAAACAATGTTTTTGGGTTTTACTGGCTGTCAAAAGAAAGAACAGATATGCAAAAAGCTGATAAATAATCCCTTTGAGATGTTTGCCTTCAAAGTATATCTACTGTACATATACTGTCACTAAGAGATCACTTAGAGAATTTCACATTAAGAGATTTAAACTAAGTATCAGCCTTGCTTGTACCTAGTGTAATGCTGACAACAGGGGTGGACCATTTTCCCGGCAACTTTAGGTTAGGAAATGCATCTTGGTGCCAGAGCTTGTATTATTACTTATGGTTTTGTGTCTTCCCCTCCAAAAAAGCATAAGCTAATATGTTTCCTACATATTTGAAAATCCCAAATGTTCATACCTCTTTCAATTAAAAATATCTTTTCAATTAATTGCCAGGTTAACAGCACTGGGAGATGTAACTTAACAAGAAATGTAGTTAATTTTTTGTGCAAAAGTGGTTGGTTATTTTGGGGGAGGAGTATTTCCGACAGGGGTATTTTATTACTAAAGTTCCATGATCCCTTATAAAAACTGCTTTACTAGTATGTGAAGTTCTAAAGCAAACATATGACAAACCAGACAGCGAAAAGATTGTATAAACCAACGAAACTAAACAGGAAGTAAAAAGGTAAAACTGGATGCATGTACTTTTGAATGACCCAGTCCCCAAATTGTTTCTATACCTTCACTATTTTGGGTCCCTTTCTCTCATAGCAACCATCTGAGTCATTGTCAAATTCTTCACCATTCGAATCCTTCTTTTCACTAGATTCAACTTCTTTGATTGGATCACAGTCAGTAGAAATGAAAACCTCCATCTTCTTTTCATCAACAATAGCATCCTCACTGTTTTCTATCTGGTCACTTACAATTACTTTTTCTATTATTCTTCCTTTAGAAGCAGGACTATTTTCCTTCCTTGGGTTGCAGTTACCCCCTCTTAGAGGACTTCTCCCTCTTCTTGGACTTTGAGCTTTGGGTGTACTTGATGCCGGCACTTTTATTTTTTCAAATAATCTTTCTTTAATTTTTGCTATTTGTACCCCTGGTACAAGATTGCTTGGAGATTCACAAACAATTGTTTGCTTTTCAAGAGCCATTAGCTTTTCTGTTTCTTGATTTGACATGTTCTCGCAATTGTTGACTCCTACATGATCTTGTTCAGTTTCGCATTTATTTTCAATTTCAGCAGCACTTAGTCTTTCTAACCTGACCTTGCATTGATTTGTCTGTTGGTTTGCATCATCCACCATATCAACATCCCTTATTATCTCATTTCCTGACAACATTTCCTTGGAACTATGTGCAGCATCCTTTTCTTCAATGATAGCTTCTTTACTAGCCACAATCTAAATAAACAAAACGAGGATTAGGAAAAAACATAAGAATTAGACTGTCATAAGTCTACAACTGTGCATTTCCCAGAACATGGCCAGAAACCGGCAGCAGGCCGGTAGTGTTTTTACCATTATTACTGTATAGTAACATTTTATTCTCAAAGTTTCAATCAGATTGCTGCTTTCTTCTGCTAGACACAACAAACTTTGTAGAAATAATATGGCATCGGCCCTCTATTCTTAGGGAGATTATTACCTGCAGGTCATTAACCACAGATGTCTATTATGTTCTTTCCATGGTATTTTAAATTGTCGAAAGCTAGTTTGAATATACTGGTCACATAATTACTTCCCCGTTTCTAATAATGGAAACAGCCAAATCTTTCTGATGGGAGTCAGCTGAAGCAAAATTCAATTGTTTTTGATGCGTGAAATAGAGCAGCCTAGCAGCCCTGTTAGTACTTCTGGGAATCAAATAACACAGCAATTTACCTTTCTTCAGTGATGTTTACTGGTTTTGCTGACATGTTAGCAGGCCTACCTGTAAAGATTTTAGCAGGTGCTTGGCTGATCGGGTGCCTCAAAGCAATATTTCTTATGAAGGCATGTGATTCATAATTTCTGGTTTAAATCAAAGCAAGCTTTGATAATGCTTTGACAATGAGCTCCAATTATTTTTACATTCAAAATGAATACCTTTGTGGTACCAAAGATTAATATAACTCTTGACTAACAAGTTTAATAGACCACCAAAAGTGTCTAAAATCACTTCCTGTACAGAAAACAGTGGCAATGTCGATTCAAAGTGGCTCTTTCATCACACGCGACTGGCACAAACAGTTTTCAATTGTTTACCATGTATATTATGAAACGTTTCCCTGAATCATGAATGCCATACTTAGTGCGTAATCTTAAATGCAAATGGATGAGGTGCATGACAAATTGCGCACCTTGTCTCGCCTGGGCTCAGACTGAGAGCCCTTTATTAGCTTTTTCAAAATAAATCATGTTTTGGAAGATCAACTAAATGGTCTTTGTCTGGGTGCTTAAAATGCAAATCCAATGATTTCAAAACATGGACAGGGGGCAACACAAGAGCAGCACCACAAGAGCAGCACCACAAACGAAAAGACCGTGCCAGATATGTCTCAATATGTATTTTTCTTTGATTAATTTTTCAGTCTGCATCCTTTTCAAAATTTAAAATTTAATTTGTAAACAGTAGGTATTCAAATTGTTTCAAGTTGCTTGATACTTGAATTATTATATGAAAAAGAATTTAAAATGAATGATAAACTGAACAAAACGTTGAATGTGTACAGAGACCTTTTACACACCATTTATCATTATTAGAATTCTAATCATAATAGCGATTTTAATAATATGCCCACAAAGTGACTTAAAACTAGGGGCTGCCAAATAATTTTACAAGACAAACCACCACTTGCAATTTCTTTAAACAGTAGTTACAACCATCTTGTTTATTTAAAGAAGACCAACGGGAAAACAGGTTCTTCACTGATTCTTTTTGATACGCTGGAAAGGGAGTTCCTGCATTTATCCTTTATAAGAAATTTCTTAAAAGAGATCCAAGAATCAGATCCCAAAAAAACGAAAAAACTTTCAGCATTATCTGAAATTCTTACTTGCTTACAAAAAATGTCTTTATCCACTGATAAATTGCTTTTGACCAGATCTTTTTATTTCTTTTTAGAGTGATTTTAGTTTGCCATTTAGAGACAATTGAAGACTGTGATTCATCAACAATGGATTTTTTCCAATGTATTGCTGGGCCCAAATTTGGGGCTTGCAACACACCAACACGGACCCCTAATGGGTCATTCCATGTCAAATCATCAGACCCATGTAACCCATGGTCTTAGAATTTCTTGATTTTTTCATCACAAAGAGCCACTTTGGAGAAAACACCACATACAAAATTTCATCCTTATATCTCTTATGGTTGCGATTTTGTAGCCGTTTCAAAAGTGACCCATTTTAGCCAAATATGCCACACCCAGTTTGCCAAGCGATGGGCGCGGCTTTCTATCAATAGCTGTAACTTTTCTATAGTTGTCAATATTTACTTGAAAATAATGTCAATTATTGATTTGATACTGTAGATTTCAAATATTGCATCAGAATTTGTCAATTCTCTAAGGTGAAGCAGATAGTCATATGTTAAAGGTTATCACTTGTTTTGAAAATATTCCCAACTGATGTATATAAATATTGAAAAAAAGTCCTGTAGCTGGAATCATAGCATTAGAAGCTTGCTATATTCTGAAAGTGTATTCTTTGGGCTATCAGAAAATGTTCAAGATTACAATTGCAATTGAAGTATTTTGAGTTAATTGCACCTTACAAAATGGGTATAATTTTGCAGGAATCGTGAGCAAAAAAATTTATATTTAAGGTAATATTGCATGAAATAAAAAATAGCTGCTAAAAACATTGAATCAATCATGATTTCACATTCAGAGACAACAAAGAATAATTAAAAATTATTCCTAGCCATGGACAAGCTGAGATACTGCTTTATTGTCACTGTAGCTGAAGCTCTAAGTTTGACCTGTAATTGTTTTGGATGAATCAGTTTTGCAAAGCATGTAAATGTGATACCCAGCATATGTATGATCTGCTTGATCATGTAAAGTTCTGAGGGGGTTCAGGTGGGTGCATGAAGTCATTTGAAAGTCCCCTTCATCTTCATTAATGTCATAGCAACCCACCAGTCATTGTCATATAGGCAAGCAACATACTTTATCGTTCGAGTCCAAATGCCATTCTCTCCCTTCTTAGAAAGAAAAGCAAAGTTTGCTGCAAAGTCTCTGTCATCAGAAAATTACTTGAAAGCAATCTTTTCATCTTAAAGTAGATAAAACTGGGGTGTAGCATGCAATTTTGCTTGTTCCAATGGGCTGACTGAATTTCATCTTAAGTGAAAAATTCATAGTTTTCGGCAAAGTCAGCCAAAAAACAAGAATCATCTTCATTTATTCCTTTCACTTAAGGTATTTTGACTGCAATTGTGTAAGAAAAGAATGAGAGGTCGAAGCAACAATACACTTTACAAGCAGCTCAACAAAATAAGCAATACTCAAGAACCTTGTTACTATTTCTGATCTTCTAGTGTTATCACCTTGCTGAAATAAACATCACTATCGCCATCATGTAAACACTGATCAAGAAACCTTTTAAGTACAGATATCCCTGAACAGTTGCGACATCTGTGCGCTATACATTGCTTACTGTCCTTGGAGCAGACAGTCATGTCTATCATATCTCTGTATGTTTTGTTAATGGCAACTGGAAGTGATGAATTTTGATATGTAGTACAACCACAAACAGAATTGTTTCTAATCAGTTTCCTAATCAGTTTTCACTTAAAGATGAAAAGATTGCTTTCAAGTAATTTTCTGATGACAGAGACTTTGCAGGAAACTTTGCTTTTCTTTCTAAGAAGGTAGAGAATGGCATTGGGTTTACATGATGGTGATAGTGATGTTTATTTCAGCAAGGTGATAACACTAGAAGATCAAAAATAGTAACAAGGTTCTTGAGTATTGCTTATTTTGTTGAGCTGCTTGTAAAGTGTATTGTTGCTTTGACCTCTCATTCTTTTCTTACACAATTGCAGTCAAAATACCTTAAGTGAAAGGAATAAATGAAGATGATTCTTGTTTTTTGGCTGACTTTGCCGAAAACTATGAATTTTTCACTTAAGATGAAATTCAGTCAGCCCATTGGAACAAGCAAAATTGCATGCTACACCCCAGTTTTATCTACTTTAAGATGAAAAGATTGCTTTCAAGTAATTTTCTGATGACAGAGACTTTGCAGCAAACTTTGCTTTTCTTTCTAAGAAGGGAGAGAATGGCATTTGGACTCGAACGATAAAGTATGTTGCTTGCCTATATGACAATGACTGGTGGGTTGCTATGACATTAATGAAGATGAAGGGGACTTTCAAATGAACTTCATGCACCCACCTGAACCCACTCAGAACTTTACATGATCAAGCAGATCATACATATGCTGGGTATCACATTTACATGCTTTGCAAAACTGATTCATCCAAAACAATTACAGGTCAAACTTAGAGCTTCAGCTACAGTGACAATAAAGCAGTATCTCAGCTTGTCCATGGCTAGGAATAATTTTTAATTATTCTTTGTTGTCTCTGAATGTGAAATCATGATTGATTCAATGTTTTTAGCAGCTATTTTTTATTTCATGCAATATTACTTTAAATATAAATTTTTTTGCTCACGATTCCTGCAAAATTATACCCATTTTGTAAGGTGCAATTAACTCAAAATACTTCAATTGCAATTGTAATCTTGAACATTTTCTGATAGCCCAAAAAATACACTTTCAGAATATATCAAGCTTCTAATGCTATGATTCCAGCTACAGGACTTTTTTTCAATATTTATATACATCGGTTGGGAATATTTTCAAAACAAGTGATAACCTTTAACATATGACTATCTGCTTCACCTTAAAGAATTGACAAATTCTGATGCAATATTTGAAATCTACAGTATCAAATCAATAATTGACATTATTTTCAAGTAAATATTGACAACTATAGAAAAGTTACAGCTATTGATAGAAAGCCGCGCCCATCGCTTGGTAAACTGGGTGTGGCATATTTGGCTAAAATGGGTCACTTTTGAAACGGCTACAAAATCGCAACCGTAAGAGATATAAGGATAAAATTTTGTATGTGGTGTTTTCTCCAAAATGGCTCGTTGTGGTAAAAAAATCAAGAAATTCTAAGACCATGGGTTACAAATCTTAAAAATATCTGATGATTTGATATGGAATGACCCTAATGTAAAAATTCCCAAAACTGTATTTTTCATTTTAAAAAAGTTTGTGTTTTAGAGAAATTTTTTTATCTATAAATGCTGATATAGATATAATACAAAGATACTTTGTTCATAATTTTAGTCATAGTATTTGAAGCAAAATTGTCATATCATAGAAAATTTTTCACTTGAGTAGAAAAATTTCCCAAAAGACCTTCCCAAAAGGCCGTTAAGACTGGTAAGAAATATTACAATCCAACACAATATACCTGTATTGAATTTCTTGGTATAACTGAATCATCTGAGTTTTTCATTGAACTTGGAACTTCTTTGTTAAAATTTGTAGAGTCTGACTTTTTGTTGCCACTCAAGCAGAAGTCTGCTTCATGTTCTATGAATGACTTTGTTGTGTTTGACTGAAGATCATCTGAATGACCGTCACTTGATCCAGCCTCATGTATACTATGTAAGCTGTTTGAGAGGAATTGATTGAGATACATTTGTAAATCAATAAGTTGTCAAGTTGAAAGATTTCAACCTAATATCTCATATTCCTAGCATTCATTAATATGCATAGGAAAAAAAATTATTATTGATTGAAATTTAAGCAATGGGATCAATCTCAAAGAATCATTTGCCTAGATCTGTATTTATTTCAGGTAGAACAAGTTAAACTTCAAAATTTTTTTTTTATCTAGGAAGCCCTGTATGTTGTGTACAATTCTATTTATTTTCAAACTTCTTTTGTATCTAGATGCATTACATTACTCTGTTTTTTTCTAATCTAATCTATGGTAATTTTATTTTATCTACTATGCAGTTGTCTCTTGTGATGATTCTTGTAAAAGTTAAAGATGGTGCTTGTCAAAGAAATTAGGTTAATAGATATCAAAATCCCAAATCTAGATAAAAATTTCAAATCCTTTGGCAAAATATAGACTATAGCTCACCTGGTACTTAAATTGCCAACTAAAGGAATAATCTTATTAATTCAACATCGCAAACACTCATTCTGGTAGCATATACAAAAGCTGTTAACATGAGTCTAATACATCAAGAAAATATACAGACCTAGACTCTATAAATATGGTGCTTTCATTCAAAGTTGTATCTTTGGCTGCAGACCTGGTAACTCTTGAGGCTGATTTTACTGCCACAGCTTTTGCTTTTGTAGATGATCGTTTTGAAGTCCTTGACCTAGACACAGAGGGCTTAGAACCCTTAGTGCTTCTTCTGAGCTTTCTTGGCCTTTTTGCTTCTGTAAGCTTACACTGTTTATCATCAGAGATCTCATTCTCTTCATTAGAAAAAATTTCATCACATTGATCTGGCTCAGGTTCATTTAGTTTATGTCTCTTCACACTGGGAGCCCCTGGCAAGCTACAAGCCACATTGCTACAAGAAATGTAGATAGCCACATCAATCAATTTATACATTTAAAAAAGTGCAATCATGAAACTCAGAAGCTCTTCCTAACAGCCTGCGAAATGAGCAAAAGTTAGGCACTTGGTTAATCAACCTCCTAGATAATTTTTGTCTTTTGATCATATTTTCTTAAATGTACACAATCAACATCATAAGAAATAGCCCACAAAATCAAATGAAAACCAACTGTTACGATGATCTTCAATGTACTCCAAGAAATATTAAATATATACCCAGTATAAATGTGCTTCGTTTATAAACTTTATGTATATACATCATGAAGGTCTTAAAAATGTTATTGCCAGATGATCGCAAAAAGTTGTCAAAAACCTCTTTAAGAATGCTTAAAAATGTAGTTCAAATTTCCAAATGCACTCTTCCATCGCGATGTGGTAAATTCAGCTTACTTATGGTTCCTGTGTTTTGATAAACCGGCTTTTGTATCATCTATGTCACTTGATTGGGTCACAAAAGATGACTATAAAAGTGTTAATTCATGAAACATTAACTCCTCAAAGTTTACCGTTTTGCGTGAGCAATCAAGCGCTTGCTCAAACGAAAAAGCCTGCAACATTGAAGCAAGGCAAATGGAAAATAGAATATAATATATCGCACACCCTCTAATAAGCCCCAGTGGCTTATTTATTTTTTACATTTTTGGATGGGGCATTAATTGAGGTGGCATTTTTTGAGGGGGGCATATACGAGAGGGGAGGGGGGGGGGCTGATAAAATTATAGTGGACATCAAGAAAGTTTCTTGAAGAAACATTATTAAAATACCTTGCATATTTTAGTAGGAACTCAAACACTGGAAAATTTGGTGCAGTTTCACATGTGCACACTTATCACAAGTGCACCACTGGTACAGTGGAACCCGGCCTTATGGCCACTTTGGTAATACAGCCACCTCATTATTACGTCATTATTTGTTTGGCCCAGAAAAACAGCTTTACATAGTCTCATAAAAAAACCCTGTTAATGCGGCCTCCCGTTAATACAACCAGCGGCTACATTTTGCCACCCCAAACAGCCGAGTATTTATAATTCACCCTGTTAATATGGTCATTTGTATTTTGAGGCAATATCTTGCCTTGAAGATGCATTATGTTTTTTTAAGTCAAAAGGAAACAATGGCACAGCAGACGCCCTTTCAGGTGTGATATTCCACACTCAAAGTGATTGGCTGGAACATAGAACGAAATAGTCTAAAGTCATAGATAGACTATTTTGCAAAATCATGAACATGATTTGGTGATTAAGGCCCAAGAACCCAGGACTTCCGTTTCGTTTTGTTTGTAGGCTAGTTATTTAACAATTTTTTTTAGGAGAAAAGTTCTTTAGGATGTTATTATTAATTTCTTCTCTTTAGACTCCAAAATTTGACCCTACCTCGTTAATACAGCCACCCTGTTAATACGGCCAATTTTTGGTGGCTCGTTGGTGGCCGTACGGCCGTATTAACGGGGTTCCACTTTAAATAGCATGCGCACACCAAACTGCCATGAAATTAGTCCGTTTCACATGTTCGACAACACATTACTGTGAAATGCATCAATTTTATATTGTGGAACTCCATTAATAGTAACTTTGATATGAATGAAAAATTTGGGTTTTGGGATAGGCCTAGTTCAATTGCAATGTTTAAACAAAAGGACTCGTTGACTTCAAGATGAAAAGTCTAGTTAAGAGAAAGCAGCGAATGTCTGGCTATAATGGACAATTTCTACTCTTGGACACTAGATTTAATAAAATTCATTAAAAGGCATACAATTTTTATACATTACCTATGAATGGCTTCTTTTGCAGCAGGGACAATAGGTTGCAACCAGTCATGAAATGATCCCGCTTGACTCAGAATTTTCCCAAGTTGTTCTTCTTGCAGCTTCCACGACTTTTGGAAAACTTCGTGAAGAAGATTACTTTTCCGAGCCATAATTATACTTTTCAGGTTTTTACACCACAACAAGAAAATGATATTCAACAATATCCATATGATGGAAAGGTATTTCAAAAGCACCAACACTAGCAGTTACAGCGATTCAGGTTTCCTGTAGGCCGCCAAAACATGTTACTGCAAATATAACCGAAACAAAGTTCAAATTTTGCCTCGTATACATGTGGCCAATCAGAACTATCGGATTGCAGACAGTGTCACTAGAGTTGGAAATTTACAACTGCTTGCCGCTGTGGTTGCTGATGTCAGGTTTCGCAAGGAAAAGATTGAAATGGAAGGACAATAAATTGTGAAATACAAGAAAAATACAGTTTGTAAATAAGAGAGTAACAATGAAACTGTACTGGAGTGACTCTATCTTAACTTATATGCGGCAGGAAGTTTTGTTGCCTAGTTGGTTGGTCTGGTGGACCTCGTAGAACCTTGCTCGCTTAGACCACCAGATTTGTGATTTCAATATTTGTTATTTTGGCTATGCCTACAACCGGGCTATGTGTAGTCTAGGTTGAATTCGGCTGTATTCGGAGTATTTCGGTCTTTTCATCGTACCAAGTCTCCAAAAATCTCTAGAGGAGCAAGTGATTTTGAGCAAGTTTGTATCGTAACTGAAAGTTTGCAACCTGGGTGCGATTAATATTTCTTAAGCTAACTGTCATCGTGAACTGTGAACTGAGTATTCTTACCCAGTGACAATGATTGCGCTTTTTGAGTGGTGAGGCAAGAGTGCAGTTCTATCCTGTTTCCTATACCAAAATTTCAATATTTTAGGTAAATATCCTGAGCCATGTAAAATAGACTAGTATCTTTACCTGGCTGGAAAACTTGCATAAACCCTGAGATATTTTGTATCTGCAAATTTTTTGTATCTGCAAATTTTTTGTACCTGCATACTTTTTGTACCTGCAGACTTTTTGTGTTCAGCTTCTGACCTGCATTATTGATCAAATCATTTTTACTATAGTCAGAAAAGGTATAAGCATTATTGCTTACAGCCCAAATGATTTTACTAGCAGGTGACAGCTTATAGTGTGCCTGTTGCTTGCTGTTACGCATATAAAAACATCATGTTTACATGGAAAGACCCATTCTTGTGCCCAGTTTAGCATTCTCAGGGGATCTTCTTATAACTGGGACAACAAGATCAGCTTTATGCAGATATCCTCTGAATTGGTCTAAGAATTTAACTAAGGTTGCCAGAAACATGCCATAAATCAGGGCTACTGACACAGGGGGGTTCATGACCTCCCCACTTTTCCCTAAACAAAGACTAGGAATCAGCTTAAAGTATTTATGTTAGATAAATCTTTAGATTACAACAAATACACTACCAGGACAATACCTGCAAAGGCGATTAATGGCAGATGATCCAACTACTTTTGTTGTTGCCTGATTAAACTATGGTTTAATCACTTTTAATTGCCCTAACTTTTAATTAATCAAACATCTTGTGGAGAATTACTGGCTCTAATAAGTGCAGAAAATTGCTTTGGAATCAATGCACAAAATTTGTTGATGAAATCCACTTGGATCCTCCTTCACTATCAATAACATCTCTAAGTCAGTTCTTTCTTGGACATTAAAGAATCTCATGGCTTACAAATCAGATAATTTTTATTGACAACAAGAAATATTTCCTTATATTAAGGTTAGGTCTTTGTGAAGGCTGAGGGAGGACATAGACCTTGCAGATTTTCAGGTAAATTTGAGTAAAAATGGCCTTGTAAGGGGGATGTATTGCTTTTTATGAAAAATACTCCCTAGCATTGCATTGATTCCCCCAAAGAAGTATTGCATTATTTTGACATTTTCATAGCATTAAGTTGCATATTGCTTGTTAAAGATTAACCAAGTTATGGGCTTAACTGTAGCCAAAAGGTTACCCAAGTTGAGTTGAAGAATTTTAGAGCTCAAAAACTCAGGACAAATGACTTCATTTGTTGTTTCCTCAACTTTTACTATTTTGCTATCATTTCCTATAAAAAGTTTTGAAATCATTAGTATCAAAAGACCATTTAAATTGAGTTTTATCCTGTTAATATTTTGGTTTTAACACTGTAAATATTGTCTCTTATAACTATAACTTCTTATGTTAGTAAAGTATTTTGAAATCTTCAATAAATTCAAAGAAATTCATTACCAGTTTAGCACAATTTAGAAGGCCAGTGCCAGATAATGTCACAAGTATTGGATTCCTGCATACACTATTTCAAAACATATCAATGTTATTTAAACTACACCTTTCTTGCCGCCAGGAATCGCCTTTCTACCAACAAGGAAATTCTTTGAAAAATCTAATTAAATATGTAAGTTGCAGGCGTGGATCCAGCCAAAATTTTGTCTGGTTTCAGGGTGTTTTTCCTGGTTACGGTTCTGTATTGTTGGTCCATAAATATAGCCAAAAGTTGCTATTGAGGTTAGTATAATGTGATTAATTTGCCCACACTTTGTCTAAATTGCCGCAATTTACTTTGTCCATTTGATCCTCTTCTCAGAGACGGGAGGCAGGGGGAGCTGAAAATGAACCTGGGAGGAGAGCTGAGAATAAAGTTTAGTGAAATATGAGGACCCACCATGGTTGGGTCCGACGCGAAAGAATTTTTTTTTGAAATTTAGCCTTCTAGAATGGCTAAAGATTCATCTCCCAGACTAAAATTTAACAAATTACTACAACCCTCTCAGAACAGAGAATTCGACGATCTTAAAAGAAACTGCTTCTTGCTTTTTATGACAAAATTGGAAGGGGCGGAGTCATACTAAAACGTTAGTGACAGAGGTAAGAAAGAAAGGGTGACCTTTGGCTCAAAGTGCACATCGATGTGAATAACAAAAGCTGTTGTATTGATTGAGAGAATTTTAATTCCTGAACAGAAATGTGCATCTACTTTGTCTCGATTATTTTCAGTAGGCCATGTTAACACATCTACAATGCAGACATTGCAATGATGCAAAAGTTATCTACTGAAATGGTGCAAATAATAGACAATTAGATAAATTATACCTCAATAAGTTAGTAAATAGATCAAATAAAATCAAGCAGTATATAAACAGTTTTTTCTCTTTTTATTTCATATCTCTTTTTAAAAATTGATATAGAAAAGACGTTCAGAAAATTTTATCTCTGAGAAAGTGAGGCCCTCCCTCCAGTGCCCCCCCCCCCTCTAGCAATTTCGATTCTAATTTTCATGCATTTTTGAAAGCGAAAGTCTAGCCACACAATACAAGACGTCAGATTCTAATTTGCATCTGTATTCCATTTTGTATCATTTTGTATCAAAGCGGTATCGAATATATGCTTTCTAGTCACCGGTTTTTTCGCGTAAGGGAAACATATGGGCACCGGTTTTCACAGGTTTTTAGAAAACAATAACCACCGGTTTCAATATTGGCGCATAGATTGCATTCTCTTAATTTTCACTGTGATTTCTCCGATTTTGAATTCCTCGGATACTTTTGAATAAAAGATGAATTAGGAAGCTGGGAACTCTGTCGGAATCTTTCCAACAAGGGGTTGCTGTTGTGTGGAGGTTCAATTTGGTAGGTAAAAACTGTAGTAAGTCGGGGAGAGATGCAGCAATTGTTGCAATTAAAATTTTAGATAAAATTCAAGATTTACAGAGAAAAATAGTTCTCAGAATTTGACCGGTTTTTTTAAACCTGTGCAACCGGTCTGGATCCGCGCCTGCGATGCGTGTGGTACACAAAGAACTTCTTTCACCATTAAACACAAATTTTATCTAAACAGAGCGCCTATTACTACATTTTTGTTACGAAAAGGCAGTTTCAAATTATAGGATTGCATCATAAAAAAGTACCTTGCCAGAAAATAACCCTTGTTTCTTGTGACTGAGGTTCCTTTGATGAAAGTGGTTGTTTTCAGTTCCGTTATTGCCTTATGTTTTAGTTCATATTTGAAATTGTGAATGTTCTTAGCGTTCTTTACAGTATTCGGCAGAGCATTCCATACCTCCGGCCCTCTAAAACTCAAAGTATTTCTCTCAAACCTTGATCTTAGTCTTTTTGTTGTACATATATCCCAAGTTGTCCCAGCTGGGCACCTCTAAAACACTGCAGCCCACATCTGAATTTTCCAAATCTTATGGAAAATTGATTTCAGTCAATACTTCTATTCGCTTAACTGTCATCTAGTCAACAAACACCTGCTTACTTTAATTGTTTGGTTTGACAATGGAAAATATGGACACTAATGTTTATTATTTGCTTAGTGTGTCAAAACTTATTTAAAACAGTTATTTTTTAATAAGGTAAACCGTTGGTACCCTAAAATAATTCATTGATATTCTCAGAGGAATTTTGGGGTAGCTATTGATTGCACTCCCAGTAATTTCGAAATGGGAGCAACATCGAATCAAATTTCTCAAATATTGTTGTTATGCAAAAGCTTCTTTGAGCATAAGCTTAAAGAGTTTTTGTAAATTCAAAATGTAAAGAAAGGATCCGCAGCAATCTCCAATTTTGAAACATTCTTGGCTAAATCCCAAAAAACTTTTCATCTTTGAGCTTTTTAACTGAAAAACACGTTTTGCAGGCACGTTAGATAAAGTGTATTTTGAAGCTGACAGAATTTTAACGGCCCTGCCTTACTAAGAACTTTTCAAAATTTAGCTGAAATGAGATATATATGATTAACTTAGATGGAACTATACTGTATGAGAGAGTTGAAGAGTTAGGAATGACGTAACAGCTTATTGTAGGAAAAAGGTCTGCTCAACTTTTTTGAGCAGGTGCAACCAGAAAGTGACAAGAATCTTGTCACAAGAGCACTCATCTGGAACAAATTGGAGACTAACAGGTATGACAGGCTTGTCTTTACTACTCCTTTCGACCAACCATCGTTTAGTTAAAATCGTAAACATACTAATAAAGGTCAAATATATCATAGCAGTTCTGCGAAAAAAAGAGTCATTTTTAACTCACTGGAGATTCACGTAAGTTTTTATCTTGTAATTCTATCATGGTAAGCATGTTTTGCTTGCATATACTAAGCTTATAGTTGTTATTTTAGTTCTTTGTTTATAGTAATCAGGTTGTTAAATTAGCTCTGATAACGAATGTAGTTATCTTTTCCATTAATTTTTCAACCAACGTAGTTAAACGAAGCAAGATATGAAAAAAGCAATTTTAATTCTCATTAATTTTCAAACCCATCGTAACTTATTTCAATTGTCATTTTCAGATCTAGCTTCAGATAATTTAAATTTTTTGAATAAATAGAAAATATTTGTGGAAAAACATTTTAATAGAAAGCTTTGTGTTCCGCAAAAAGAAATGTATTACTTCTATCAATTATATTTAACGTATTTTCGACTTTCATTTCCTTGCAATCCGAGTTGATCATTTTCAAATCTTTATTTGTTGGAAGCTGCCAGCTCAAATGGTCAAAACTGAATTTTCTTTTGCTACTGTTTTCACACACCAGCTGAAGTTTGGTTCTACCTAACTTAAGATTGATTTTCCAAGCAACCTTTGACAGAATTACATATCAAGTGTTCAAGCAACTTTGATAGAATTTAGAATGATGAATCTATTAAAACACTACAACCATCTTTCTTAGAAGAGTGTAGAATCAACCTTCAAAATTGGTCAAAAATGTGGCGACATTAATGCTAAGTTGTTTTTCATATCTATATGTTACTAATTGCACTTATCCAGACAAGCTTTTGCATTTTTTGTATTATAAATCAAAGAGGGAATATTTGTACAGTATTTTTTTTATCTAGGATGGTGTCAGGATGGTTGGTGACAATTTTCGTTCTCTGTGTCTTCACCATAATGACTGGTGGAGAGAGCAACGTAAGACGTCAACGCTCACCAGGTTGTTAGTTTGTTCGATGGTCAATTATTGTAAATACCAGTCTGTTTGTAGTTTCAGCAGGCTATCAAATGAGTAATTAATACTGTCATAAACGTGTTTAGAAATAATCTGCTATTTGTCAAATCAAACCCTTGAAACAATAAGGCTATCTTTTGAAAAAACACTTTTTGTTAGGCTTGCAATAAGAGCGAATGATGTGTAATAATGCTGCTAATTTTTCAAAAATGCTTTTATGAATGATGTGTGAGACAGACAAGTGTTGAAGCAGACGACCCTTCAACAACTATGCCTTTTATAGATCAATCAAAGAAAATAATATCTCAGAAGGCCAAGCTAAAATTTCATCTACCATAAACCATACTCATTATCAAAACATTGTTTATTTTACCATTGACGTCTTCTGATCAACTTCAGTTCTTCAAAGTGCTGATAGGAGATTGATGGTCATATCAACATTTCGTGTTAATCTAATTCTTAAAATCGTAATTAAAGCCAGAAAAGGCAGCATTCCTTTACTTATCCTTTATTGACTTACATAAGAATCTTTGTTGACTTCGAAAAACTTTATTTCAAAATTAAACTGTTGCTTAACTTATTAATGAAAACATCATTAATGTGACGATATGTGGCTTTTTAGCGTTAGTTTTTGTCGCCTATATTCTGTTCACATTAACTTCGTGGCATCCGCTGCTTAACCTTTGTGCAATTAGATAGTAAACACGTCAGCTAATGACAACCTTTACGTAAATTAAGCTCTGTTGACGATAAAACATCGCAAGAGGAAACTTGAATATTATTCATTGATATATGAATGTATGCCAGTTGTTTTCTTTCAGACAATGAAAAAAAAACAATATCTATGGTGATATTGTCTAAGCCCAGTTTAAGCCTATAAAGAATTGAACTGGATCATCTTTTGTAAAATTTCATCAGCAGGCCTTAGTCACACATTTTTGAGGATCTTGTGCTATTAGGCTGTGTAGGCAGTGAAAAGAAAACCTGGTAAGAAATGTTAATTCCGATTAATAACTATGACCCAGTTAACTATCGCCTTGTAATCTAACAGCAAATTGAATTTTTTGTTTCAGATTTCCCTTCTTTCAGTGAAGTTGCGAGCAACAAACCGAATAATTTTCGGATAAAAAACACAGATTGTGTATTTAAGCTGAAAAGAGGCCAATGTGAAATGGTATATTTGGTCAGCAGCGGCACGTGTCAACTAAAATCTACTTTATATCAGCTTTTTCATGACGTTGACATAGCACTCAGCACTAGCAACTTTATTGTCCCTGAAAAATTTATTGTTCAAAAATTAAAGATAAATGGATGCCAAAGAAATAAAGAAAATGGAATGATCACATTCAAAGCCCAATCTTCTGAATCGTTGGAACTTCTGCCGCGGCTGTTGACTCTAGGAACAGGAAGTTCCCTAACATTAAAGTGGATTGCTACCAAAAAAATTGCTCCTGAGGCGCTTGCAGTTGCTTTGAAGGGACGCACTACACTTGGTAAGTACTGGTAAGGTGGGAAATTCATGTTTTAGAAAAATTAGGGCAAAGAACATTGGGACAGGCGAGGACAGGGGGCACACCCCCTCTCAGTTTTCAAAAACAGAATCCAAAACGTGCACTCTCCCCTCTTTTGAAAAGCTTTCTACGTCTATGAGAAGATTTCTTCTATGTAAACCAATTTCCTTTCTGCAAGAACCGGAACCTATTTTATTTCTGTGTGATTATTTCTTGCAAAGTTTGCTGGGTCTTTAAGAAATAGCTACATTTCTTCATTTCAAGAAACTCAAATGAGAGAAAGATAACCTGGTTTCTTTCAATGTAACAAATGTCCTTGTTTTAGTAGTTCGTTAGCTTACGTTCTTTTTACCTTTTACTGATAATAATTTTACCGTACGATACTTAAATGTATTTGACATTCTCAAATACAGGCAACGAACAAGTTGAAATGAAAGTGGAGAAGGACAGTGGTGTTGACTACGAGTTGAATTTTAAAATGGGGAGTTTAAGAGTAGATAAATTTTTTGCCGCTTTTCAAATCAGCATTGAGGACATGATAGCTCCAGAATTAGCCACCGAGAAAAACACACTTGGGCTCAACTTGTTGACGATTAAAAAGCCGAAATTCGAAGGAATGTTTTCTCCTAGTGGCGGGTTTGAAATCACTGCAACGGGGAAAATTTCAGCTCCTGATCTCGCTGCTGATGCATCACAGCTCTATGTATTTGTACAAGATGTGAAAAGTTCAGGTTCTACGACAGATAGCTTTGGCAAACCAAGCGGAGGAATCTTTGCATTGTATGAAAGTTAGTGTTATGTTTTTCTTATAATTTTGTCTTGAATTTGTCATCATACTCTTTGTAAAAGAAACTCGAGTTTATAGATCAAAGGCTTAAATTTTTAATGCGCCGAAAAGTGTTCTACTATAGGTTTACATTTTTTTGCAACTTGCATCTAAAACCAATGCAACAGATTAATGCTGTAAGAAATACTTTTAGGAAGTTCATTTCTTAGCATTACATTTCCTACATTTCATATTTTTATCACTTTTTTGATTTTAAGAAAACTTTCTAGCAGGATAATTTAATTTGATGTAGATTAGCCTTGAAATGCATCAACATATCCAACCATCACCATTTCTTGTTTTCCGATTCCATCCTTCTAGACAGGTCTCATAAAAATCGGTCAAAGTTCTATAAACGGTTTTAGGGTCAAATTTCACTTGGGGACTTAGGGATTTTTTTCCTTATTTTCAAAATGGCGGATCAGTTGTAAAATGGCAGATTTTTAGCTAAAATGTAGGTATTAAAATAGGTTTATGGCCATATCAAAGGCAGGTTTTGGATGTTTTCAAGGTTTTCAATCTATTAACCTTTATCTTTCATGATGGTGGCATTAATTCAAATTGGCGGATTTTCAACATCGATCCAAATTTATCTACAATCTGTTAATGAAGTATTTGAATACAATTTTTTATAATGTGCTTTAGGTCACGATATCAGATAAAATTCATTAAAGTTTTTTGGGCATTCTCTCAACAAGATCTAATCTAACCAATGATATGTTCCTTCTGCCAACAAGACAAATGTATTTTTTATGCATCGCATTATGATGTTCACTATTAGTGAAAGTTTCTGAAACTGCTTTCTGAATCCCAGTCATCATCGTCATCATTTTCTTCCTCTTCGTTTTCAATTTCATCTTCTGACGTCATGGCAGCAAATAAACTTCCGATCTCTAGACTCAGTTTTTCTGCTTCTTTTGTTCTTCTTCGTTTTTCTTGCGGTTACTGTCTAACTTGTGACCTAATCGGCCCTTTGGGACTGAAAACAAATTTAGTCTAGAAATCTAATCAGGAAGACCAATCAACGATAAGATAGAATGGATATCATGTTGTTAAAGCTTATCTATGAGCAACTAGAATAAATTTCTTTGTAGCAATAAATATAAAACTTGGTTTCTAAAAAACTGAATGCGTAACCATCCCAGGTAATTTTACGGAGAATCGTCCTCACAACTGCCTTACCATCCACGATCCAAAGCTTCGTCCCTGTTTCTGGCTGTGTTTCAAAGCATCTACAACTTCAGTTAAGTGATTTCTTACTGAAGCCTTTGAAACTTGTCTAAGTG
Source organism: Rhopilema esculentum (assembly GCF_057945365.1). Taxonomy (NCBI): domain Eukaryota; kingdom Metazoa; phylum Cnidaria; class Scyphozoa; order Rhizostomeae; family Rhizostomatidae; genus Rhopilema; species Rhopilema esculentum. The sequence continues at coordinate 153,008 of NC_142831.1, forward strand.
AATCATCTGGCGATGCTAGCTATTGCACCTAGAGCTTGCTGATCGTTCACCGGGCTGCTTAAAATCTGTGCAACTTTCTATGCTTTCTCTAGACCTGTTTTTAGTTTGGGGTTAAGCATCCTTTCGAAAATGCTGACTCTGTCATCAACTTCTACTTTTTTCAGCCTTTTCTGGACAAATTCTTTGAACATTTCATTTCCCATTTGGGCTTCATCCCCCTTTCGGCTGCTAGATGCTGCTCAATAGAATTTTTCCTTACTGAACTTATTAGCTATAGCATTGTCGATGCATCCGGTATTACTCCGCAAACTTCTTTTCTTGCATTTTATTATGGTTTGATAACGCACTTCCGAAAAGGAACTGAAAGCAGGTTGTGCCAAAGCTGATGCAAGCGTTGCTGGTAACTGATTTTCTTGTCAATCTGCAACTGATTGCTTCAAATAATTGCCAGTAGCGTGTAAATTGGTTTACTGCTTTATTCTAAAATACAAGAGCTATTTTCCATTTCAAGTATTTAAAGGCGGTAGCCCTTCAGCAGTGCTGATTTTCAAGGGACCTTAATTTAAGCAAATACAAAATTATCAAATTGGAAATTGGTTTTCAAACGATTGCTTGTTGGGTTTAACACTAAGATGTTAGTAACCGCCATTCGTGGCCTTGTTTTGGATTCTTCAGCTATGATTCCTGCGACAATCCCCAAACATAAGGCAAGTCAACTTCTCCCTTAACAATATCAAGGTTACCAGGATTTTCCGAAATCCTTCCTTGATTATGACAATCTTGTCATGTTTGTCTTCATGTAGCCAAGGAATGATGTGCACTTTGGAACTGATGCCTTCGTCTGCATGGAAAAAGGTATGATTGATTTCGAGATCGTCTACCATTTGCAATATTGCGTTCATGTGTCACTTAATGACATTATCGTTCGGTGGCAAAGGTACGACGGGGACCTAAGTTACACTAATTATTAACAAGACTTGTTGTCTTCTTCGTGAAACATGTCCGTAATTCATTTTCATCCATTACGAATCAGTCAAAATTTTCAGACAAAATTGGATCAGTGCAAGGAGTCTTTTTAGAAATTGTCAATTCGGAAAATCCGCCATTTTGAATTAATGCCACCATTATGAAAGATGATGGCTATTAGACACTTTTTAAAGATTGTTTACAAAAAGTAAATATGCATTTACTTGAAAACATCAAAAATCTGCATTTGATATGAGCATAAACCTATTTTAATTCCTACACTTTTGCTAAAAATCCGCCATTTTGCAATTGAGCCGCCATTTTGAAAATAAAAGAAAAATTGAAGTCCCCAAGTGAAATTTGATTCCGCAATGTCTAACGACCCTAAACCTTTTCTCAGAACTTTGACTGGGAAATTTTTCCGATTTTTCTGGTAGGAGACTTGTCTATTCCAAATGCCGCCAAGTTGTAATTTTCCTTTAAGAAGGCATTTTTCATATCCAGATGAGAATGTGCAAAACACCATCATGTCACTTACGGGCATTCCAGTACCGAAGATTGCTATTTTTGAAAACGTTAACAAAGTAGCAATTACTGCAGCAACAAATCAAATTTACAACGTCAATTCAAAGAACCTTAACCGTCTAGTTGGCGACTTTGTTCCAGTCGAAGGTTTCGATGTTTTGCCAAAGGGACTCAACGTACTGCATTATGCACCAAATTCAAATCAAGACATAAAAAATAAACAAAATAAGGTAAAACGTTTTTTGATAATAAGGTTTTGGCTTTTTGTTGTCTATTTTCTATTTTGGATGGTTTTTTTGTCTATTTTCAGATGCTATCAGTACAATCATTTCCTAGTGGCACGGCACTGACAGTAGACTGAATTGCACCACTCCAATTCGATCACGATAATCTTAAATTTTCGGTGTGACAAGTTTTCGGACAAAAATTTGTCTGAAAATTTAATTGTACGAAATATACAGTTGTCCAAAAGTTTGCCACGCCGAAAATTTTTACATGAATTGCCATGCACAATGAAAATGGACAGGACCAGCGGAAATAAAGTGAAAATGTATTCCCATTACAAAACAAACCGAAACGAAAGGTTACAATCTTTGAACACGAGTAGGTCAGTCAACTTAGCAAGTTTCGTAAAGCGGCTGCTCTTCCAAGCAAATAGAAATACTAGTCCATAAAAATAATATCATTTTTCTTATCGTTTATCAAAGTCAACGTCAATAAAGGGTCGATACTAGAAGTTTCTTAGCAATATCACATTTTCAGTACTCGGAGTTTCTTTAAAAATTGTCAAAAGATCAATAGCACCGTAAGAAATATTTGTGAATCAATAAGCTGACGTACATGACGTGGCTTGCTTTAAAAAACTAGAAGACTTCCGAAAGTTTATTTGTTCAAAATGTCAAAAATGTGCCAAAAGATATTTTTGCCGAAGTATATTGCCCGGAATTTTCCCGCTGAAAGTTGTCGTATTTAATATATTTACAGCAGGCTGCGTGAAGGAACGTTTAAAAATTATGCATGCTCATCTTTTTTCAGGTAGCTGAAAAGGTTTTGTTTCGTTGTGAGATTGGCAACAACAATCTGAAGTGGACCTCTCCCCAAAAAATAGAGTCCCACCTAGTGAAATTCACTAGTCTCGTTTGGAGTGCTCCAAAGGGAGTGATGTCCCTTCGACTGAAACCAGATACAAATGGAATCTTTGATGGGATTGATTACCATAAAAATACCAAGACTGTGCAGGTCCATTTCAATCTGACACAACGTGTGCCCGTCTTGCAAAATGGTCTTGTAAGTTTGCTCAGTACAACAATAACATTGTATACATTGCACAACGGACGGGATGGATACAACGGCTGGCTATTGAAAGGAACTGGGAAGGAAACAATTTTAGGTAGGTAGTGATGCATTTTGAGCTTTGACGCCTTTGGTTTGTAGCAGAGCGAAACCTCAATCAACTATCCTATCAAAATAACGACAGATAATGCTGATCCTAAAATTTTCCTTGCTGTGGTAAAAGCTTTCTACCATGTAGCCCAGTGAAAATAGACACCTCCCTAAGATGGACTGTAGCATTGGCCACAGTCATATGAATCTAGATATCAGAAGAAATCGAAAGAGGTTTTCTAAGTTCTCTATTCGCTATAGGATCTGATTTTTATACATTTTCTCTCATTGTAGCATTGTTACTTTGACAATTCTATAATCTAATTATTTCGTTTGTTTTGACGTTTTGGTCATTGCCTTTGGTTTTAAAATCCTCAATGTTTTTCGTAATATAGATGAACTGGTCGATGTTCATGTAAACCAGAGAGAGCACCGAACGAATGTCAAAGCTAAAGCTAACATATTCGACATGGAAACGCTGAGAAACAGAACCAAAGCCGAATGTCTTAAACCAGCACTACGCAAAGCCTTTCTCTTTCCTCAAATCTTTCCCATTAATAATCTTGGATTTGAAGCCTCATTCGAGTTTAATAAAGTTTTGAAGTGAGTTTTCTTCTTCTTTTTCAAAACATTTTTTATCGATTTGAAAGATTCCTACTTCAAAATACTTACCGTAAAGTCTCTACAAACTCTCCCTCTCCATTAAGCCTTTACTCATCGAGCAAAAATTTGAATTGTTTATGTTACATATAAGCCTTCTTTTCCAGTAAATCACATTTGGTGATTGTCAAGCCGGAGTATTGGAGAGGCATATCAATATTAGATTATCTCGAGCAGGCCCATATTATCTCGAGCAGGCCCGTTTACACGATGCCGGATAACTTTTGATCCGGATAAAAAGTTATACAGATAGATCGAGTTTAAACGGTGTCGTACAACTTTTGATCCGGCTAGACTTTCCGGTTTACACCTGTATGGATACAGCAGAGTTTTCCAAACGAATGGCTTCAGTTCAAGATAAAGATTTATGAAACTCCCTTTGCACATTCGCAATCCATTCTGCTGGCACAATATCATTGATAAAATTATCCCACTAAGTTTTTTGTCCAGACCTTTGCTTATTTTGATTATTGCTTATTAAGAATTTTCTCTTAGCTGGATCCTTGGAGTTCTCTTATCAACAACAGAAATTGATATGCCAACGAGTGATGTGAGCTCTGTTATAAATAGCGAAGCTTGCCGCTAAAATTTTAGCCTAATTGTGTCAAAATCGCCGCCTCGCTATGAATCCGTAACAAACTTTTCCGGATAGCTGGTTCAAACGATGCCGAATAACTTTGAAATCGTCTAGTTAGATGGATCAAAGGCCTTGTATGGCTAACCGAATCAATTTCTATACGGGTAGCTCAGTACTTGTGTAAACTGAAAGCCTATCCGTATAACTTTCTATCCGGATCAAAAGTTATCCGGCATCGTGTAAACGCAGCCTGAGATAAAAGCTAAAGATTAATGGGCAGATTTCCAAAGCCTTTATCTTCAAGAACAACTTTTCTATTTTATTCCAATTAAGTAGAAAATAGCTTGAGTTGATCCTGTTATATTTCAAAGATTTTAGCTGGTAAGTTGAATAAAATTATAGCCGTTGCCAGACAGATGGCATGACACTGCATTGCAACGCTACCCGTTTTCCCCTACTTTTCTACGTTTGACTTTACATTTGTATTGCTACAACTATTCCTCACACTTTTAGCTACATTTCAGGTTGAAAGGTAATGCACATCTGAATGGGAAGCCCAAAGTAGAAATTCTTTATTTCATAAGACCATCTGGGCCACAGCTTAAAGTTGCTTTATTATTCAAGAACGAGTTTCTTCATAACGTTGTGAATTTATTTTATGGAGAAAAAACCATGACCATTGAATGGATGCGATTTAAAACTATAGGTAGGTATCAGCCAAAGTATTGTCTTATAATATCGATTTAAGTCAAGCTTCCATGCCCCTAATAACCTATTATCTTCTTGTGGGTTTAACTTCATACTCCTCCTGTTTACAGAACTTTATTCACGTGTAGCATTTGTATCCGTATGATCGAAATTTTTCTGTTTGATGCCAGAAACTTTGTGTAATACATTCAACAGTTGATCTGCTTGTGTCAAGCAATTATTACAAAAGCATGTGCAATTATAAAAAACGACTTAAATGTCTTCACATTGTTAAGGATCTATGCAGTTGCTATATTCTGTCGAAATGATTTTGAAATACGCATACAGTAGAACGACATAATTGTAAATCAACCCAGCAAGGCCCGAGTATGTCCTTATTAAATCGTTATCATTTTGAACGGGTTTTAAGCATTATTTTGGGTTTGCCATCAGTATTTACTGTTAGTTTCAGTACACTGTTTATGGTACTATGCTTAGACAATTCTTATTCAATTCATTTTGCAGCTGTCGTGATGAAACAAGGAGGTATAAGAGGACAGCAATACCACCCTTTTGACAGAAATCAATTCGAAAATGTTGACAAAAGTAATGTTTAAACGCATTTGATTTTTATTTTTCCACATCAGTTTTTTGGCAGGAGTAAATTTATGCTACAGAAAACACTGGCTAAATGTTATTTGTTTTCCGACGAATGACCTTTATTCTGAATAAATTTGATATTAAAGTTCTTATCACCCTTATTTTCAAGAAATTAACTTTTAAAACTGAATCGTTTTATATTCCTTCACTCGTTTGCCAATCATGCGTCTTTGTGAGAGAGTTGTGTAGAGTACACAGTGATGTGATACTAAATCATTATGGTTCTGCTTTTTGTATATAGATTTAGTAATAAATATGCTAGTATAGGCGGTTAGGAAGAATAAATCACAAACTAGTATCGAAGAGCTGGTTTCTTCTGTTCTGATGTGGACACGGTAGTAGGCATATATGTAAAGATGCTGCTTCATTTGTCAGTTCTGCATATTTTGTTGGTATTGAAGATTTTTTATAATGTATTGATGCATATAGTAAATTTTAAACATTACATTATTCTTTCAGGTTTTGATGAAGGAATAGGTTTTGGTGCAGATCTACTTAATTTGAAAGGGTGCATCAGAAAGGAATCGAAAATGTGCAAATTCCTTAAAGCCCAGCTTACGAAGAATGCCAACTTTGTTTACTATGGTCAAATGTTGAAAGGGGTTATGAGAATGCGCGCAAGGTTGCAGTGGAAAGTCACTTTTGGCAAGGCGCTCGAGTTTCAATGCTCAGAAAGTCACATGAGGGTGAAAAAGGATGGACAAAGACTTGTTTTTGGCGGAAATTTCAGAATAGTTCACACATCCGAAGTATTCGAAGGCAAGTGGATCAGTTATTTTACAAGACAGTGTTTTAAAACAAGGAGAGTATCAGTAGCCAAATTTACAAAATTTCTATTGCATTTCCTGATTAATTTGACATTAAAGGAGTGTGTGGATGTTTTTAAGTGTGTTCAAGTTTATAGATTGTTAACACAAACTCCCCAACCCCCCCCCCCCCCCCCCCCCCGTAGTACTGGGGGCAGCTAAACGACAAGAATATGACAGCAAATGAATCGTGGAAGAAAGAAGAAAGGAAAACAAGGAAAAAGAAGGAAAGGGGGTTTAAGAAGGGGCAGAAGAAAAATAATTAGAATGGAAGTGTGTGTGTGTGTGCCATAGGACTTTATGAGCACAGCTTTTTTTCCCATGAGATGGCTTAGCTGCTATTTGGTCTCTTTAAGTGCAACTCTTTTCTCCAATCCGCACCAAGCGGCAAAACACACACACAATTCTCATATGGATTTTAGAGTAATCTGGAAAAATCCTTCAGAATCCAGAAAACAAACGTTCTGACTTGTGTAGACTGAGGGGCTGGTTGTCCTTTTTTGCTCTTCTACTTTATGGTCATCAAACTGAAGCATCAGCGTTTGTTTATGTACCCAGATGAAAACACTTTTCATCTACAGATATGTCTTTGCAATTTGCATTCTTTTTATCTTTTGGATCATCTTCCTGTACACCTTTTGGCCATTCACATTTTCTTTAACTGCTAACCTGGCTTTGAATGTTGTCCACCTACTATCCTACACTTATTGGATGCCAGAAAAGCCTTTGTTCTTTTTTCTATAATTCCAGTCTTCCCATTGCTACTGCTGTCTTTGTGTAAATTTTACCTCAAACACATTGCTATCTCTGTTTTTCCATGTAAACACAATTTTACTCTTTTAGCAATCGCTTTAAAAGGTGTGATTTCTAGCAAGCTGTTGCGAATATGTCAATTTTTCTCATAAAAAAATCTTTGCAAAATCACCCCTTGCTATTGCTGAAATTTTTCTTAATTCTTGGTTATTTCTTGCATTGTGAGTGATTATAGCACCTGGCAAGCTAAATTTATTTGCTTGCTCTTGACGAATGTTTTAACTCTTCTTCATTTCTGTTTATTCAAAATTAATTTTTTAACGCGCACAATAAACTTTGGTAAGAAAATTGCTGATGGTTTGAATACGTGAATGCATTTGATTTTCAAGCCATTCGCTCGAGTAATTTAAGTAGACATGGTGTTTTGTCAAATATGATATCTGGAATACTTAGGCTTACGGAGTTTTCACTTATCTTGACTGGTAGGGGAGGTCAATGGTAGGAGCGTTTCACGAAAAAAACCTTCGTTTTGGCACCATTAGATTTTTTAAAGGCAGTCTGTCCCCTCAATGATTGGCTTATATGAACAATAGGTGTTCCCGCCTTAACGGATAACGGATTACGATGCTTGCTTTGGCTGGCCTAGCTGCGGTAGTGAACGACATTTGAAACTGCGAGCAAAAAGCTATCGGGAATGGCAAGAAGATTTAATTACTCGAATTGAATGATGATAATGGAAGCATTTCCTTTCACTGTTGGGATATTTGTCGCAAAAACTAAACAGGAAGCCATATTTTTCTAGCCACAGTTTCACTACAACGGGAACAGGTGCATTTGATTCAAAGGCTCTGGAATAAAAGTTGTCTCTGATTGGTTTAAATCGTTTAATTATCGACCAAGCTCAACGGTGCGTGAATTTCACTCCCGTGAAAATAAAGTTCAGCATAATAGGGGACAGACTGCCTTTAAACAGTAAGACAAGTCAAACACCTTCTAGACAAGAACAAATTATCTGCTATTGGGTGTCTAGATTCGTCCAACAGTACTGTAAAATAAAAAAACATTTTATGATTTTATGAAAAAAACAATTAATTTGCGGTAAATTAAATCTTCACTTGATTGTAAACGACGCCTCTAAAACCATCTGTCACTTTCTTATTAGCCATTTGCTATTACAGATATGCTTTTATGAAGTAAAAAAATCTTCTAAACACGATTGCAACTATTTTGCAGATACTGTGAGGATATTTCGAGTAAATGACGAATCGAGTTCTTTTTCCAGGAAAGATATACGATGATGGAACAAATATCTTGATGCTAGAGTTTGGAGGGAAAGCAACAGATGAATCAGACAAAATTTTGAATTTAGGTTACGCCAAGCTTCGCCCAGTTCGGGCAAAATTCCCAATTTCTGGCAAGGAAATAGATGCTATTCGTAAGTCTGATTTGGCATTTTGAGTTGTACGTTGGCATAGTGTTTCTTACAGTTGTATAAGACCAATTTTTTGACCAAGAGTGTTTTACTGATTCGACGAATGCCAATAGCAATTGAAGTCAGGAAAAGTAATTTTCAATCAAATTTTGCATATTCCTTATTGTTTTTCAAGTATCATGATGATTATAATGATATTTTCTTATAATATATTTTTTGAAGGCTGGCGTTATGAAGCACTAGGCCGATTTGCTAATGCCAACCATTTTTGATTCAAAAGCAGTATTTAAACTATAAAACAAAATATACGTTCCTATACAATCTATAGTTCATTTTGTATAAAAATCATTTTCTTTCATTTTAATGGTTACCATTTGCAACTCTTTGATATGCAGGGGTCACTCTCTCCAGAGGTGGAAGCTTGCGATTCAATAGCAGTAGTCCTGGGCTTTTATTGCATAGGTGTTATTCGTATCACTTAAGTTGTAATGTACTCCTCTCTCCTTGAAATTTTTTATGAAGAAGGGATTTAGAGTCATTCTTGTTCCTATATTTCAGTGAAAGGTAATTGTAAACTTCTTCAATGAACAGAGACCGAATTATCTCTGATTCACAGTTCTCCAGAGAAGAGGTTATCCCTGAAAACACCGTTTGTTATGTTCTTTAATGAATGTAACTAGTTACCTTCTCACATCCTATCAGTTAACATCCATATCAATGGATAACAGCTAAACTGAGGCATCACAATTGCTCCCAACAAGTTAATAACTTTTCTTCTGAATTCACAAGAGTATGTATTTTCTGGCTTGCTCAAGATCCAATTTTGGTCAGTAAGGATGCCAAAATATTTCACCTCGTTGCTCTCTTGATCACAGTGAGGTCAATATTCTTTTCTTTTCAAGCTGCGAGATAAGCTTCTGTATTTAGATGAGAGATGAAAAAATTCATCTCCAAGTTGATTGCAGACTTAAATCTTGATCAGCAAGAGAAATTATCGTTGATAAATTTTGATAAAAGGAGAAGTCCTAGGACTGATTCTAGGAATGATCCTTTCTGACATCTAATATCATTTCTTTTCAAGAGCTGAATTAGCAATTGGCTTTTAATTGTTGCCTTATACAATAAGGCTGTAAATTACTCGTACATAACATAGTGCAAAAATGTTTTTTATGCGCGCGCATGCTGACGTGATTTACCTGCCCGCGAAAATTGTGTCGTTCTGTCCCGGATGCGATTGATATAAAAATATATGAGAAAACAAACTTTGAATTTTAACCTTACTTCTGCTTTATTTTTATGGAGTCAAATAGATAAATTATCTACTTAAGATACATTTAAATCATTAAATTATGGCTTTAAAACCTTATTAATCTCTTCGTGGCCTATGCTTTACTGCCAAACTAAAGTATCCTATGCCTAGGCCTACTATTAGGCAAGAAGGGAAATATGAACAATTTAAAAAGTAAATTTTCAAGCGTTACCCAATTTTCCGCCTCTGAAGGAGACAATATACAAAAAAATTGAACTTTTGACTACAAGTATACAAAAATTCAGGATGCGGCATGGTGGAAATTTTTCACGATCGTTAATTCAAATATCGAACAAAACTTCCCATGTTGACCTTTCAAAATTTCGCTTTTGTTTGGTTTCCTACTCTTATAGAAAAATACCGAAGCGATTTCAAAATCGCGTTAAAAACAGCTACTTACATTCGTGACCAATCTATTTTAATGAAAAACTTCCATGAATATACCGCATATCCCAAAAAGTATGGCGGTTTTAAATCATCATTCAATCGCACCCATAAATTGACAATCCTAAAGTTAGGTATCTTTGCGGTGAAATTATGAACGTGACCCAATTTTCCAAATATGCCAACCAATATAATCTTATTTTTCGGGGCATGAAGATGAATCAATAAAAAAATCAGCGTGCGGCATGGTGCCGTTTTTGAGATAAAATAAATTTGAATTTTGAACTTTTTCTCCGTGGAACTGACAATATTTGAGGCATACTCACATGGTAAAATTTTGTATATAAAATGAGCCGATCAGGCTTTAAGTTCACTCCGCCATGCTCAGGTCTTTTTTGGTTGTGGTGACACAAAACCCTATAACATTGCACCTCCCACGAGGCCTGGATCGCAATCAAAGTGTCACATGGTCGGTTGGCGGGAAAAATTTTGCGCGTCGCCATTTGACCGCAGCTTGCAGGCGCAAAAGCTCTTTGCACAGCGGCTGCAAACATTTTTGCTCTATGTTCTCGTACATAATTCTTTCCAGATCTGTAGTATTATTAGACGCGCTCAAATGTAAGCAACTTTTGATCTTTTTCTTTGCAAGCAGCTCAGACTTTTAGAATCAGTATATTTGTTTCTTCAGGTCTTCGATCAAGATTGTATCTTGGCACAGTTCTGAACGAACAAATTGAGTTCAGTGGGGACACTGGGCGACAGAACATCTGGTACAAGAAATCGACGAGCCCTATAGTAAAATTTGTTGGTAGCAAGGTGCGGTTGAACCATAAGAAGATATTCAAGGCATTTGGTGTTGCAAATCCCAGCAAAATATTAACTGGTGCTGCTTTTTTGAACAACGTCGTAGTTGGTTATAGCTCTAGCAATAAAGGTACGCTTTGAGTTCATTTTTGCTCGGCAGCACAACATGAACATTCTGAAATGCAGTCAGGGTCAGCAATTTAATCTGTTACAGCTTCTAGCGGTGATAAAAGTCTTTAATGAAGCTATCCAAGAAATATCGGTATTTCCATAGTTAGTTTCAAGATGCCTTAAGTGAATTAGACAGGTACTTGTGTACACTCTGAGCTTTTCTTCAATATATTAACAGCTGCAATATAATCAAAAAAGGTAGTTTGCGAATGAAAAAGTCAAACGTAATTATATAGAAGCCTAGTGGAATTAAAAGGTATGACTAGCAATTGCAAAGTCCAAGAATTGTCACCTTTCCAAAAGTATGATACAGCATTTAAAAAAATATCAAAGCATTAGAATAAGTAGATAACAGGCCATGCAAACAAATCAGTATTAGCCTTCTACATTGATGAAAGAGTGTATTGATTAGGCCATAGTTCTGAAATTCATCAATTCATATCATCTGAACTGAAAAGTTTTCTTTATTGTGGGCAAAGCAAAAGCAGAATGCGCTTCTATCTCATTCAACCTTGCAAGGTTAACCATATCAAATAATTTTACGCCCCTTTTCTAGAATGGCATGTTCCTGAATTTGATGTGATAATTAAAAAAGGGCTGCACTTCTATGGCAAACTGACTACCAGTGCAGGAGAAATATACCAGTCAACAGTCAACGTATTGGATAATATGCAGATTGAAACAATTATTAAATTGAGACCATTAAAGTACGGCAAAGTAACTAAAGATAAAAATGGCAAAGTAGGCTTTAAACATGTCAATCTTTTTCTGTTCGAGGCTGCTGGCCGACCTGAGGCTGGGCCTAACTTAATTGTAAATGGAGCTGATCAGCGAATGGAAGGGTGTGTTTTGATAGTGTACCATTTGTTTTCAATCGATGTTGTATAACTTGTTAATGCCAAGTGTTCTTTTCAATCATAAGTATATTGAAAAGTAACACTGTAATCTACATGAAAGAAACTGGTAATAAGATTGCTTTTGGTTGAATCAGTATGTCACTTGAAACATAATAGCACATTTTTCAATAATAACCTTCTTCATGCCTCATATCTAACGCATTAACCATAAGGTATAAAGTAGAGCCTGCATTTTCAACTTTGTAACGAAGAGTTTTTCTGTAACTTTAAATATGTATTCGTCTATATTCAAAAATAGTGAATTTTATTGCAATTCCATGAAGTCAATCAACTGTTTGTTCTCATTGCTTAGTCTTGTATATCATTTTGAGATTATTTTTTTCACTTTAGTTATTGTGAAACAGCTGGATTGGAAGGAAACTTTATAGCAAGGGTTTTGAAAAGAAGCGAAACAGATTTTGATTATCAACTAAAACTTAGAGGTAAAATTTACAAGGAAACCGATGTTACTGACGTATTGCTCACAACCAAAGGTGAAGACAAACCGTCTGATTTTAAATTCAAGGCAAGTTTTTACTGGTTATCTAAATTTAATTAATTCTAACGTTAATTCAAGACAGCAAGCTTGAAAAAGAATTTTTGAGTTTATCTTCTAGTCAGAAAATCTAAAACTTTTTACCGTTATCTAGAAACGTAATACTATGTTGCTTGTCAAGTTTTTATTCAATATCTTATTCTCTATCTTTTCTTTTGTCTGAGTAAAGCAGCACTTTGAAGATAAATTCCCTTTCGTATTGCCTTGCTTTTCTCGTTTTTAATTAATCTTGATTAATTAACCCAATTCCCATGACACTTAACAGATCTCAAAGCTTGACTATTTTAAACTAAATTCTGTTTTTCTTTTCTGAAGTTGTATGGTGTATCTGCTTTCTAGTACCAAGTCGATTTAACTGGACAGGCGAATTCAAATGTAAATGAAAACCTTAAGGAGGTTTTTGCAGATATCATACAAGAAGCGAAAAAAGGAAAAACCAGCGCCATCAAAGTTTTTAAGGAAACTAAAAAGATACTAGATGAATACAGAAAGAGGCAAACAGATTATTCTCAAAAAATGGAGTCTCTTCAAAGCCAGGTTTATTCTATGGATGCTGATGTTGACGCATCGGTCCTAGATATATCGGCAGATTGTATCGATCAATGCAGGACAGGCATGTTTAAATCATATAAATATACACCTTAGATATTTTCAACCTTTGCCTCTTCACATCTTCATGTGTCATAGTCTTCCCATTAGTTTTCAAAACTCACCGATCATATAAATCTTCATTGACACAGCGATTGTCAAGTGTCTCTATTTAAGTTTTTTAAAGATAAAACGTAGTTCAAGTTCTGAGAATCCTAAATTAGCATCTAAACGTAAATGAAATAAACCCAACAGAGCAAAAGTATATGCTTAACTGTTGTAAAAATAGAAATAACGTTCGTTTTGTAGATTGAATGATTCATGCAACCATACAAATATATCATGAGAGTTTGTCTTGTACCTGAATTAAAGCTAACAAGCTTATGCAAGTTGAATAAAAGTATAGGATGGATTCTGAAAATGTAAATTCTAACCCTAGTGGCGTGGTGGATTATACATTAAGATAAGGCTAACTACTTTACACTTTTCAAATCCAACCTTGTTTTTCATTTTGTGAAAAATCGTCATTTTTGCAGTGGCAATTCCTGGTATCGAGTGGCAGCAAGACTGCATTAGGCAAGCAGGAGGGGTGAAAAACATGAAGTGTATGAAATGGGCTGCAGACAAAGATAAAGTTGTAAATGTTATTTGTATCTTAAAATGTGAAGCAAAGAAGGTTGCTTCAGCTGGAAGAGCGTCAGAAAATCTCCGGAAAATACGCGTGAGTTGATTTAATTTAGGAGATTACAGCTTACTCAGTCACTTAGGAAGTATCAACGTTGCACATCTAAAGTGATCAATGCTCAGACCGTATTTTAAATAGCCAACTTGTAAATGTACAAGAAAATGACTTATTTGAAAATTGGTAAAGTCGAATGTAAATCACATAATGTAGACGGCTATTCGAAATATCGGTTGATTTTTGACATATCTTCAATTTTGTCAAGAGAATTGGCAACATTAGGGCTTAAAGTAGAATAAAATGCTTAAATCAATTTCCAACAAGGTGTTCATCAATATTAACAATATTTTCTTATAGACTTTGGTTAACAGCTATCGGGAGACAAAGATCCTTTTAGACAATAATGGAAAATTGATCGATCTCGCCAGAGAAGCTAAAAGCATTGCTAGCAGTACAAAGCAATTAGTTACAAACAAGTCAGGTGTGGAAAAAGAGCTGAAAAGGCTCTTGGCTGCGGAAGCATCTGGAAATTTGGTCGATATTACAACTCTGAAGGTTGATGAAAGTGTTGAAAATCTAAAACCACCTTGCCTTCCGTTTCAACTCGATTTCACGCTTAACACAGATGCCCCGAAGGCACATTCTGGAAGGCACAAAATTTGTTTTAATGGAGAGTTCTTTAAAAATGTTGGCGCTAAAGTGGTAAGAGAGTCATTTCCAACTATTGATGAAATGTATAGAGTTTTTGAAGAAGCACAGTTGCGCTATAGCCGGATTGATGCAATTAAGAAAAGCTTGGAAAGAGTTCTGAAAGACACGAAAAAAGAGACAAAAAGGTCACTTGTAAGCAAATCAGCAATAGATCTCGTTGACAAAAATTTGATGAAAATCGCCCGGAGAAGAATCCCAAAGTTTACAGTTAAAGAAGATAGAACCACGATGGCTTTCAAGTATTATTCGCCGTGGGCCAGTGCTAAACGTTTACACAATTTGGAATCACAATACCACACTACAGATCAATCAAAGTTCGATATGATGGCATTAAAAGGTAATTTGAATAAGTTTATCAAATTTTTGTGTTCTGGAGTTGCAGTACAGATGCAAGAAACGTTGAAGAAAGTGTTAAGTTTGCAAAGAAGATCCAATTGGTCATTTTTGAAAAGAAATAATTAAACTTTTTCCTTTTATCCACTTACGAACCTTAGGCGTAGTTTAGACAGCGCGTTATGGGCGCAGCGAATTAAATTCAATTAGATGCGCTCAAAATGCGCCCGTAGAGCGCTTCAATTTGTTGTTTGGTTTTAGACAGCGAAGCGAATTGAATTTAATTTAGACAGCAAAAGCGTATTTTTGGCGCCAAATTTGTTTTCGTGGTAAAATGGACCCTGCATCGACGAAGATGATATATTCCTTGATTAATCGATTTAATATTCGTCGAAAAGAGGGTATTCGACGCAAGAAAGCGCGACAAAGACTGGTATTGGAGACACTGAAAGCATGGAGGCGAAGACTCTCTTTTCAGCTTGTGTTGATGGCCTGTTTGCAAAACAGGGGAATAAATAGGCTAATGGGCAAGTTTTCAGGGCTTCCTATTTTTTTCTTCAACGTCGTAGAACATTGTCCTTTTAAAGCTCTGCCTAATTCTCGAAACTCCTCCTCGGCATCATTAAAACTCTCGTCAGACAGGGTTTATGTTTGCTCTATCAAAGTGGACAACAATTTTCTGAATGCAGCCATTTCGATTTATCTTTTTGGCGGGTTTCCTTCAAAAACGCACGCGCAATGCGCACTAATCACACAAAATCATGAGAAATCGCTGCACATCATAATTGAACTCTGTGATTTTGATTACCGAATTGAATTCGTTTCGCTCACAATTCGCTGTCTGAAACCAAGGCGCATTTTGATTCATAACGCGCTGATAATGCGCCTGAAAGAGCGCATTATGGGAGAATTCAATTATTTGCTTCACTCTCGGATTTAGTTAGCGAATTAAGAGCGCATTGAGTTGACACTCACAATATTTAATGGTCAATAATTTAATTCGCTGCACTTAACTACGCCTTAGCAATAAGCAGTAAAACGAAAAGCAAAAAACTTAGCTTGATCACAAATGAAGTTTAACATTTCTTTTTATTAAGTTTCTAATGCGCAAACGTTGCAGAGCTTAAAAAGTTGTTAAAAGGTAGATATTTTCAACTTCAAATCTTCCAGGACACAGAAATTGATAAAAAGTGCCGGGCTAGCTTTTGATCAACGTGTCAAATGTCCTGTAATCAAAATCTAAGCTACTTTCCAAAGTTTATAAATGAGAAATCTACAGACCTTCTAGCTATGGTTTTCTATAAATTATAGTTTCAACAGCCAGAAAAATGAGCTAATCTCCTCCAGTGACATGAACAAGATTTTTCCATTAATTTGCTTCTTGCTTTATATGCCGCTTCAAACTGATCTTATATGCTTAATTGTGATTTGCAAAGGGCAAGCTGCATGCAAGCAGGTAAAAAGCGTCATTGCCCAATACAAGAACATTGCTGATAGCATCGACAAAGTTGCAAAGAACTATAACAATGGCAAAGAGCTGTATGGCAAACACAAGGACACCATTATGAAGGACCTTAGCAGCTCACATGATGATCTCTTGACCCTTAGTAAGTATGAGTAGAGTTGCTAATGAATGACAATTTATATTACTTCCTACTTGCTTTATAAGGAAATTACACTTTCATGCTAATTTTGGCAAAAACAAATACTAGATTAATACCGCGCTTTTCTAATGATTTTTTTGAAATTGTTTCAATGCCCTGTATTCCTTTACAGGTTGATATGAAAGCAAAACTTAATTTGTTATTGTATTTTGCTCAACCCTTTACTCTGAAATTTTCATTTAACGATTTTTTTGCTAGTGAATGAAACTAAGCTGTCTAAATTTGAGAAAAGTGACATGATGTACTGGTATGAGTTTACAAAAAGAGGTAACACGTGTCAATATTGTGTTGTGTCATCTTTGCGCTTAATTTTTATTTGGTGCTTTCGATATTTTGTTGCGTTGAAGCCATCGCGCAACATTACATTTCCTTTCATTGATTCTTTGACTGCCTAGCTCTTCAGGAGCTACACGTGCTTTCCTCAAAGGTTTATTTGTTTTGCTATAGCAAGCAATTATGTAGTAGAGCTTATGCAAATTATTCTAGCTTTTTATACCTATGGTAAATAATGGTAATGAATATTTTAACAAGAAAATGTATCATTATGATAAGCATACTCTTATGGTTAGTGTCCTGTGATTATAAAAATCCTTAGATCAGCCGAATTCTTTTAAAATACCAAAATGTTTTCTCATTATCTGTTTGTTTTCAGATAGTTTTTCATTCATCTTCCAATGTCATTCCATTAACCAGATTGCTACCCTTATCGTTTCTTTAACAATGTTGAAATCCTAAGCTCTATTTTTGCGTTAACGCCCTGAAAACTATGATCAATTCTACCTCGCTGTAGGCATGGATGAATATGTTAATGAATTTCATAACAAACTGGCAAATCACAACAATAAGGGTCTGGAGCTGTTAAAGAATGAGTTAGAGTCATTTTATGGAGGGAAGAATTTTTTTGATGACTTTCAAAGTTTTGGAAACAAAGCATTAATGGTCTCAAATATGGAAGTCTTAAAGCGAGACAAAGTGACGTCACTGAATGGAATTGGCGAGGTTTGTTGCTTTGTGTGTGTTTACTTGAAAGACAGATCTCCCGCATAACGTCAAATTCATCATCATCATATCTGTGGCCATCAATACGTTGATACATCCATGCTTTGTTATCACCATCGTGTTCTGTTCATGGGTTATTGGTGTAGATTCAGCTTGCTTAATCCAGTCCATTCCTTAAAGTCGCCTCCCCTTTCTAAACTGGCACTGTCTCCCCTTGATATTGACAACCTCTAAAAGAATCATGCTTGAGATGTTTCCTTAATGCACTACCTTTCACTTGATGGCAAAAGAAAGCCAATTTTAGTCTCACAGCGGTCTGCGTAATTATATCAACAAATATAGATGCTTTTTTTTCCCAGAAAAATTCATTTGTTTATTAGTCCTTCTATGAAATATGAATAAGCAGACGATCATATTTAATCCACAAATTTTCAACTCTTTTTCAGCCCCATTTTCAAACTGTCAGATTCATAAATGGTTACTTACTACCAAAGCTTTCATTTGTAAGATACCGTGGTTTCCCTTGGTCTCAGCTTTTCCAATGCATCTTCACTTTCATTAAATATAATTTGATGGCTATAGATAAGAAATTTGTAGTATAATTTTCTTTCAGTGGCTAACTCCTTAGTTAATAAAGATCATTGGTCAAAATAGAGTGCTGTTTGCTACTGCCTTGAGTTGAAGGTATGTTTTAGAAGAGTGTAATAAAAGAGTATTGTGTAATTGCAGGCACTAAAGAAATTGCTGTTTTCAAAGGGGAGAACTTTGGATGATGCTGGCGAGGCAATGAGCAGACTGAATAGCCAAATTTTGAATATGCAAAATTCTGCTCATGCCTGCTTCTGAAGAAGAACTTACTTAGTCTCTAGAGAATAAATAAAATTTAAAATATTTCGGCGTCCTTTTTGAAATCTTTTCTGGTGATCATTGTAACCAATGAAATGAAGAAAATGTAGATTTTACTCATCAAATGAGAATATAATTAGTTGAAAATGTTTTTTATGTCAATTTCTGTTGATTGTACAATTATGAAGTTTCTATTCTTGATAGTAAAACAGGTGGGTTTATGAATAGTGTCCATCAAGAAAAAATCTAATCCTCGCTTTATCTCTAATCGTGGCAACAGCAGTAGATTTGACAATTCGAATTTTCAGAGCAGATGGAGAAGAGTCTGCAGATGCCTCTAAGCTGAATATCAAATTCATTAATTTCAATTCACTCAAGGAGCCTGTTCCTTTCACTTTATCAAATTATCTGACTCCATCCATCCATTTTCCAGCTTCAATGAAGGTTTTTCTGTTTCGATCAAAAACTTTTTCTGTGTTTTACAATTTTACACAGGATAGATACGTTTTAAAGTTGTTGCTGGAAAAGCTTCTGTAAAGAGCTGAAACATCTTCATCGTGTTTCCACTGGGTGGCTAGGATATTGAAATACGTGTACCGTAAAAGGCACTCGTTGCAGATGCAAACTTCCACTGTATATTTTGGAAATTTAAAATCTTTTCCTTTTTTGCAACATGCTACTTACCCTTTATGTGACAGGCACGAGGCTTGCAAACCGTTCTTTCAAGAAGCTGAATCTAGAGGCATTCCAGTTGCTTCGCCTTATCTTTGACATGACAAACAGTTTGTAAACCCGATGCGCTTTCCCTATAAACAAGCCATTCTTAACCTCCTGCCCGTGGGCCAACTCCGGCCGGCAACTAGATTTCATCCGGCCCTTCTAATACTTTTGCCTCAAAATATGGACTTAAATTAGTTTTTTTTGTCTGATCTGCTATAATTTTTGCAGTAAATGATAATATGCGTTCCGTTGACCAGTTACTGGCCCAAAGGGGGGTATCAAAATAGGAAATGCTTTATTTTAATCATTTGAAAATTTTATAATGACATGATTTCCAAAATTTGATCATCATTTAGTTAAAAAAGTCGTTGACGTGCTCACCATGACCTCACCCCTTAGTTCATGAAGCTCATGCTTTTAGCGTATTTGGCATCATCTGTTAGCTTGGGCACAGGCTAATGCATATTGCTTACTGTATTCAATTTATTTCTCCTCTCCGTCTTATTTTGCCTTCATTCAAATGTAACAAATTTGATTATTCGCTGCTATGTTAACATAATTCCAAAACTTTGCAAAGGCCTCCTTTTTCATGTCAACATTTAAATAGATAAAACGATGGAACCTAGTTATAAAAAACCTTGAGAATATTGCCTTAGATTTTCTCCCAACAAGTTATAATGGCAGCCTTTATTTAACAGAAATACAATTATTACCCCTAAATTATTACAATTATTTGGAAAACGCTTCGCCGTCCTCTGATCTGACTTTCAGTGCATCAGGTCGACCTGACGAATATTTCTATGTCCTAACCTAAAGATATACGCAATTTTTGTAGACGACTTTTTGGAAAGATATTCTATGCTACGGTTAGTAGCTTTA